>NC_090735.1:16373747-16378747 GCF_036898095.1 Palaemon carinicauda
GTCCTTGCCTGGTGATTTGCCAGACTGAGGTTCGAGTCCCGCTCAAAATCGTTAGTTCCTTTGGTCGCTGCAACCTTACCGTCCTTGTGAACTAAGGATGGGGGATTTGGGGAAGCCTATATGTCTATCTGCTTAGTCATCAGCCATTGCCTGGATCTCCTTTGTCCTAGCTTGGGTGGAGAGGGGAATGGGGGCTTGGGAGCTAATCATAAGTAATATGGTCAGGGTCTAATGCATTTTCCTGCTTGATAGGGCAATGTCACTGTCCCTTGCCTTTGGCATTCATGAGTGACCTTTAAACCTTTAAAAGGACGGATTGTGTCGGATGCAGTTCTGCGGAATGGAGTATATTTCCTTCGAGAATGTCGACCAGATTTCGCTTCGCCAGTTTTCTCGCTGGGAGTGGTTTGGTATAAATACAGGAATGGGGAGAAATAGTTTGACTTGATACCGAATAGAGGCGCGATTTTGATTATGTTAAATTTTTGTTTTTAAGAGTAGTCGAAATATTTAGTCATATGATTCTTGATAAATTTTTATGGCAGCATAGTTTACTGCATTTTGCAAGCGATTTTTGAGACGATATTTGACAGAAAAACAGTTTTACAAATTAAGAATAGTTGAAAATTTTTGTCATATTATAATACGTGAAAAACTACCATTTTTTAAATATTTCATTTTTGAAATTTTGATAAATGTTTAGGTCAACAAAGTTTACCGAATTTTACAAGCGATCTTGTGACGATTTTATACTGAGAAAACAGTTAAAACAATTTAACCTTAAACTAAAAAAAATTCTGAAAATAAAAGGGAAATGAAATCAACGTTGTGTTAAATTCTTTCATATTCGTCTTCACCCTTTTCTTCCTCCTCTTACAACTGCTAGTCCGCTACTGCTTATTTACCTCCCTGCAATCTCACCCCATTATCTACTTGAGTCAACTATTTTCTTCCCACTTGTCCTTAACTTCCCGACCAAGTGGCTTCAGCCACAGGTGTAGATCAAAATGACAATTCAGTTCATGACCCTTGGTAATCATTTCTATGAAATGTTTTCTCTTATTTTATTTTCGGTTTTGATTACCGAGGGCAACGAAGGTTACTTTGCCCCGAAGAAGCTTTCATATTAGATGTCCTAAGAACAGGTTATGAGAATTTGATAGTTTTTCAACCGAATGAAAAAAGATTTTCTAGACATTTTTGATAAGTTCCATTCTAAAATTCCAATTTATTTAATTTTTTACTTTCAGTTTTGATAAAGCGGCCAATGAAGGTTACTTTGCCCCGAAGAAGCTTTCATATTAGATGTCTTCACAACGTAATGAAAATTTTATACAGTTTTTTTTTAACCGAATAAAAAAAAAGATTTGCTAGACATCTATAATAAGCTTAATTCTAAAGTTCCAAAAATAACATTTTTTTTTTCTGTTTACATACCACATAGATGGTTGCACAATTGTAATTACAAAGGCAATTATGTAGTGATTATGATTATTTAATGTCGCTTTTTAAGGTTAAAGGTCAAGGCTACAATCTGTAGATAATATGATGCCGGAAAATGAAAACGACTTGGTTTGTTTGTTTGTTTGGGCAGATGTGTATTCGTGTTGATAAAGTTGAAGAAAATCAAAGCATCCATCTCTTGTTTATGATACACTTGGAAGCAGTGATATTTCTATCAAAAGTTCAAAGTTGGAGCAAATGTTTTTATGTTGACCAGGCTGATATGAGTCTTTTTAATGTTTATATATGACATATCTGTTTTTGACGTTGTTAATAGTTTATATAGGACATATCTTTTTTGACGTTGTTACTGTTTTTAGAATAATTTATTGTTAATTTATTCTCATCATTTATTTATCTCCTTATTTCCTTTCCTCACCGGGCAATTTTTCCCTGTTGGAGCCCTTGGGCTTATAGCATCTTGCTTTTCCCACTAGGGTTGTAGCTTGGCTAGTAATAATAATAATAATAATAATAATAATAATAATAATAATAATAATAATAATAATAATAATAATAACTGCTTCCTCTAGTTATGATTAAAATAATTTTATTCTCTTAATTGAATATTGAATGAATGCTCTAAGTAATGCCTTTTGACTGATTACAGTCCACTCTCGATTCACTACTGAAAGTTGATTTAAACAAAACAATGATAACTTCCAGAGTTGTTTTTCATCAAAATAGAATCTTATGTCAGTATTGCTGTAAGTTGTTTTACATATTTTGACTTAGTTATTACGAATAATATTATTTGATTTTATTTCCGATAATTCTATACAAAATATAGTAAAATCTTCTAGAAATTAGGTTTACTTATCATGATTAAAGCCTTTTCGGATTGATAATTCATAATCACGTAATAAGGCTGATATTAAAATCTCCTTACAGGAAATAAAAACGTGTATATTGACGGTTTCGTTAGAAATGTAAAAATAGAATTATTCATAATTGCAAATGAATAATTCCTGTGGTAACTGTGTTATATGCATATGCAAAACACAGGAAAAATATGAGATTTATCGTTAGGTAAGAGATTTCCATATTGAAAATGTAAAACCAAATGTTCTTATCAACTTATGAAATGGATTATATACTAATACAATAGGGGGTGAATTTTGATGACATAGACCACAAACTGAAAGAATAATTGTATTCGAATATTTTTCAAAAGGATGAATGGCATATTCTTTCAGAGAAATAAATTGTTTGTTATACGACCATAGGCTATTAACAACGTTTTATAAATGATCAAAATAGTAAAATTCAGTTCATGTTTATATATATATATATATATATATATGTGTATATATGCATATATATATATATATATATATATATATATATATATATATCCACACACACATATCCCCACCGTACACATACAGTACAGTACATGCTTGTATACACCTATTATGGACGAGCGCATTTTATATCGTTACACAGAAGCGTGTCAGGATCAATGGATAGGCCTAGGGAGATATCCGCCCAAGGGCGCGGTCTCATCAGGGGTTGGTTGACGTTCCCTCAGGGCCTTTGGCGTTGACAATCAAGTAATCGAATTGGATACAGGCGCATTAGGGCTCTTCCATATTCCCCTAGATAGTGTAAGGGCGAATCTCTCTCTCACTCACTCTCTCTCTCCCTCTCTCTCTCTTTCTCTCTCTCTCTCTCTCTCTCCTCTGAGATCGTAATGGAGAGAGAGAGATTGAGAGACTCTCTCTCTCTCTCTCCTCTAAGATCGTAGTGAGAGAGAGAGAGAGAGAGAGAGAGAGAGAGAGAGAGAGAGAGAGAGAGAGAGAGGGAGAGAGAGAGAGTTTCTCACTCTCCATAAAGATCGTACTGGAGAGAGAGAGAGAGAGAGAGAGAGAGAGAGAGAGAGAGAGAGAGTTTCTCACTCCACAAAGATCGTAGTGGAGAGAGAGAGAGAGAGAGAGAGAGAGAGAGGCGAGTTGCGTGGTAGGTATGCAGTACAGTATTTGGAGGGTTTGTTGTGGTAACGCAGGAGTCAGGAGGGTCGTACTACGTGGCTTGTATATAATTTGTGATACACCAAGTTTTATTAATTGTAATTGTTATCGTGAGGTAATGAGAACATTGTTTTGTTATTTTAGTTTAATGCATGTAGTCACACAAGGTTGTGACATAACATTTTTATTGGCAATTTTGTCTTGTTCATTTCTATCTTCAGAGCTTATAAAGGTTATGTCATCCTCTTGCAAAGAAACTATGAAAATATGATAATTACTATTTGGAAATGATAACAACTAATCTATCAGTAATTTTTTGAAGATTTTTTAATGTAGAAATATATAAAATTTCATTTTGTAATCGGGTTATATAGGTGGAATGAATTGTAGAACAAAAATATATCATCTAAATGATTATTAACACTTGCACAATTTTCTTTTATTTTGATTTCTATATTTCTGATGAAATTTAAGAATCATACATCTTCCGAAAAAAAGAAAATGAGACATCCCAATAATTGAAAGATTGCTTATTTAAAAATGATATATGATGAGAGGCCTTTTATATATATTTAATTTCCCTACCAAGTAATAAAAAAGATGTGTCGAGTTGACATCTGAAAGAACTCTCCATTTTCAAACAGCTTTTTTCAAAAGACTTTCAAGTCTTGATTATTTAGATCTCAGTTTTCTCTAGTAAAAATAGTGTTCCCCATACTCTAGATTTTTAGATCGTATTTTAAATGCTTCAATTTTGACGTTGTTAATTTTTTAGAACGATTTATTGTTAATTTATTCTCATCATTTATTCATTTCCTTATTTCCTTTCCTCACTGGGCTATTTTTCCCTATTGGAGCCCTTGGGCTTATAGCATCTTGCTTTTCCAACTGGGGTTGTAGCTTGGCTGGTAATAATAATAATAATAAAGTGAATTTAAAGAAATATATTTCTCTTTATTTCAACCCTCGAGAAGTTGCTGTTTATGTTTCCAATGTTTTTTTTTTTATTCTAAGTAAACAAGTTTTTGTAGCTTATGAACAATGAAATTTAAAAATTTCCCTTCTTAAAGCTACTTAAAACCGCTCTTATTTCATCTGGAAAGCTTATTATGTTTTATGTTGTTTTGTTAAATACTCTGAACGAACAAAGTAAAACGACAGTGGAGGTCCCGTAGAAAGCAGGGTTCCCCTGCTGTATGGGACCGGAAAAGCAGCCATCAAAGTAAAGTAAAGTAAAGAACTTTCACATTTGTAGAAGAAAATAGAAAAAAATATACTTATTTATGAGGACTATATTTTCCTTCGGTAAGTATGTTTTGAGAATACATTGGTAAATTTGAAATTGAAAAGAATGTTAGTTTTGTTGAAAATGATCAAATCTCAAAAAGAAGACAAAATATATTTCAGTAATATTTTCGAAGATAACATGAAAAACCCAAAATAACTAAAGGAAGTCATCATGAGAACAATTAAAGTTTTTGGAAATTACAATAAAAACCATTACAAAAACAAAGAAAAACAAAGGAC
>NC_090735.1:16391247-16401247 GCF_036898095.1 Palaemon carinicauda
CACAATTTTAATAGAAGGGTTATGAAACGTGCAGGAATTAATTGTTATGTAAAAAGCTTGGAATAATTAAATTTTGGAAGGTTAAAGTCAAAGGTCAAGGTCACAGTCAAGCAAAATGTCCAATTCACGTAATCAGCCATATGTTTGGACATCGTTTTTACTGTAACCTCAAACTTGGTTCATAATTGCAAGTATGAAATCCACGCCAATTGATACATGCTAAGAATAAAGGTCAAGGTCAAAGTCGAGCAAATGGTCGAGAATTAAGTTGCCGCGGTGGAGGTCTGCGCTCTACTGAGTACCCCTCTAGTCTATTAGTACGATTCCCAACTGAAAGCCAGATAGACAGGCAGACATTTATCACAACTTAACAAACAGCGACGCGAAGAAAAGATTACTTCATGCATAATGGATCTCCCTGTTTGTGGTTTATGAAACTAAAACGCTCTGTGCTATCAAACAATAATGTCAATACCAATTGCATTAAGCAGCGTGGGACCTTTTATTATTATTATTATTATTATTATTATTATTATTATTATTATTATTATTATTACTTGTTAAGCTACAACCCTAGTTGGAAAAGCAGGATGCTATAAGCCCAGGGGCTCTAACAGGGAAAACAGCCCAGTGAGGAGAGGAAACAAGGACAAATAAAATACTTTAAAAACAGTAACAACGTTAAAATAAATATTTAGTATATAGCCTATATAAAACTTTAACAAAGCAAGAGGAAGAAAAATAACGTAGAATAGTGTGACCGAGTGTACCCTCAAGTAAAAGAACTCTAACTGAAGACAGTGGAACACCTTGGTACAGAGGCTATGGCACTACCCAAGGCTAGAGAACAATGGTTGGATTTTGGTGTGTCCTTCTCCTAGAAGAGCTGCTTAGTATAGCTAAAGAGTCTCTTCTACACTTACTAAAGGGAAAGAAGCCACTGAACAATTGCAGTGCAGTAGTTAACCCCTTGAGCGATGAAGAATTGTTTGGTAATCTCAGTGATGTCAGATGTATGAAGACAGAGGAGAATAGAGGAAAGTGGCCACTGAACAATTACATTGCAGTGGTTAACAATCCATTAGATGCTCGCTCTCCGAAATCATTTTTGAAACGTAAAGATGAATGGAACTGAGAGAAATCCCTTTCCTTCAAAAGCACAAACAGAATGACATGTTGTGATACAGCAAAGGAGAAACATCTATTTACTGTTTATAGCTGCAGTGCTTGTTTTTCGCATGAGTTGGTCTGAAGCAATTTCATCGCAGTGTGTTAGCCCAATTTTTTTCTTTACTGTAAAGTCATTTGTTGTCTTTGTGATTGAAATGCTAATTATGATAGTTCTTCGACGTGGATTGTCCTTATCTCATTTACGTGTTCAATTTATGTACGACAAAACAAAACTGGGTTTTGAATTCACTTGGTCAAAAATCCTTTTGTTCCGTCATAAATAAGATAATCTGTTTTTTCAGGATAGAATATGAAAACATTGAGAGAAAACATGATTAGTTGAGAAATAACAAGCCATTATATGCTTGAGAAATCGTAAATAGCGTTTTTATTCATCATTCCTAGGAAATAGTATTTTATGATTTCAGAAGGCTTTGTTGATCAGACATGTTAGAGGCAGCATTTAATAATAGAAAAAATCTAATGCATGTAATTGGAAAAGAATCGTGATGCTTATATAAATGTATATATATATATATATATATATATATATATATATATATATATATATATATTTAACTATATAATATATATATAAATATATATATTTAATTATATAATATATATATATATATATATATATATATATATATATATATATATATATACATATATATATATATATATATATATGTATAACTCTATTAAGCTGAAAAATTATCAACAAACTCATTAAAAAAACAAATATTGGCATGCTTATGTAAACCGTGATAAGTATCCATGTTTTCACTTTACCTTAAATACTTTTAAGGAACTAAAATTTCTAGTGCTAGACACACCTCCCCTTAGGTAGAATAAATTTTCGACACACTCCCTCCTAGGTAGAACAAATACTCGACACACCTCCTCCTAGGTAGAAAAAATATTCGACACACCTTCTCCTAGGCAGAATAAATATTCGACACACCTCGTCCTAGGTAGAATAAATATTCGACAAACCTCCTCCTAGGTAGAAAAAATATTCGACAAACCTCCTCTTAGGTAGAACAAATATTCGACACACCTCCTAGGAGAACAAATATTCGACATATCTTCTCATAGGTAGAATAAATATTCGACACATCTTCTAGTGGGTAGAATAGATATTCGACACACCTCCTCCTAGGCAGAACAAATATTCGACACACCTTCTCCTAGGTAGAACAAATATTCGACAAACCTCCTCCTAGGTAGAACAAATATTCGACAAACCTCCTCCTAGGTAGAACAAATATTCGACACACCTCTTCCTAGGTAGAACAAATATTCGACACACCTCTTCATAGTTAGAACAAATATTCGACAAACCTCTTCCTTGGTAGAACAAATATTCGACACACTTCCTCCTAGGTAGAACAAATATTCGACAAACCTCCTCCTAGGTAGAACAAATATTCGACACACCTCCTAGGTAGAACAAATATTCGACAAACCTCCTCCTAAGTAGAACAAATATTCGACACACCTCCTCCTAGGTAGAACAAATATTCGACATACCTCCTCCTAGGTAGAACAAATATTCGACAAACCTCCTCCTAGGTAGAACAAATATTCGACAAACCTCCTCCTAGGCAAAACAAATATTCGACACACCTTCTCCTAGGTAGAACAAATATTCGACAAACCTCCTCCTAGGTAGAACAAATATTCGACAAACCTCCTCCTAGGTAGAACAAATATTCGACAAACCTCCTCCTAGGTAGAACAAATATTCGACACACCTCTTCCTAGGTAGAACAAATATTCGACACACCTCTTCCTAGGTAGAACAAATATTCGACACACCTCTTCATAGTTAGAACAAATATTCGACAAACCTCTTCCTTGGTAGAACAAATATTCGACACACTTCCTCCTAGGTAGAACAAATATTCGACAAACCTCCTCCTAGGTAGAACAAATATTCGACACACCTCCTAGGTAGAACAAATATTCGACAAACCTCCTCCTAAGTAGAACAAATATTCGACACACCTCCTCCTAGGTAGAACAAATATTCGACAAACCTCCTCCTAGGTAGAACAAATATTCGACATACCTCCTACTAGGTAGAACAAATATTCGACAAACCTCCTCCTAGGTAGAACAAATATTCGACAAACCTCCTCCTAGGTAGAACAAATATTCGACACACCTCCTAGGTAGAACAAATATTCGACAAACCTCCTCCTAGGTAGAACAAATATTCGACACACCTCCTAGGTAGAACAAATATTCGACAAACCTCCTCCTAAGTAGAACAAATATTCGACACACCTCCTCCTAGGTAGAACAAATATTCGACAAACCTCCTCCTAGGTAGAACAAATATTCGACATACCTCCTACTAGGTAGAACAAATATTCGACAAACCTCCTCCTAGGTAGAACAAATATTCGACAAACCTCCTCCTAGGCAGAACAAATATTCGACACACCTTCTCCTAGGTAGAACAAATATTCGACAAACCTCCTCCTAGGTAGAACAAATATTCGACAAACCTCCTCCTAGGTAGAACCAATATTCGACATACCTGCTCCTAGGCAGAACAAATATTCGACACACCTCTTCCTAGGTAGAACAAATATTCGACACACCTCCTCATAGTTAGAACAAATATTCGACAAACCTCCTCCTTGGTTGAACAAATATTCGACACACTTCCTCCTAGGTAGAACAAATATTCGACAAACCTCCTCCTAGGTAGAACAAATATTCGACAAACCTCCTCCTAGGTAGAACAAATATTTGACAAACCTCCTCCTAGGTAGAACAAATATTCGACAAACCTCCTCCTAGGTAGAACAAATATTCGACACACCTCCTCATAGTTAGAACAAATATTCGACACACCTCCTCCTAGGTAGAACAAATATTCGACAAACCTCCTCCTTGGTAGAACAAATATTCGACAAACCTCCTCCTTGGTAGAACAAATATCCGACAAACCTCCTCCTTGGTAGAACAAATATTCGACAAAGCTCCTCCTAGGTAAAACAAATATTCGACAAACCTCCTCCTAGGTAGAACAAATATTCGACAAACCTCCTCCTAGGTAGAACAAATATTCGACAAACTTCCTCCTTGGTAGAACAAATATTCGACACACTTCCTCCTTGGTAGAACAAATATTCGACAAACTTCCTCCTTGGTAGAACAAATATTCGACAAACCTCCTCCTAGGTAGAACAAATATTCGACAAACCTCCTCCTAGGTAGAACAAATATTCGACAAACCTCCTCCTAGGTAGAACAAATATTCGACATACCTCCTCCTAGGTAGAACAAATATTCGACAAACCTCCTCCTAGGTAGAACAAATATTCGACAAACCTCCTCCTAGGTAGAACAAATATTTGACAAACCTCCTCCTAGGTAGAACAAATATTCGACAAACCTCCTCCTAGGTAGAACAAATATTCGACAAACCTCCTCCTAGGTAGAACAAATATTCGACAAACCTCCTCCTAGGTAGAACAAATATTCGACAAACCTCCTCCTAGGTAGAACAAATATTTGACAAACCTCCTCCTAGGTAGAACAAATATTCGACAAACCTCCTCCTAGGTAGAACAAATATTCGACACACCTCCTCATAGTTAGAACAAATATTCGACACACCTCCTCTTAGGTAGAACAAATATTCGACAAACCTCCTCCTTGGTAGAACAAATATTCGACAAACCTCCTCCTTGGTAGAACAAATATTCGACAAACCTCCTCCTAGGTAGAACAAATATTCGACAAACCTCCTCCTAGGTAGAACAAATATTCGACACACCTCTTCCTAGGTAGAACAAATATTCGACACACCTCTTCATAGTTAGAACAAATATTCGACAAACCTCTTCCTTGGTAGAACAAATATTCGACACACTTCCTCCTAGGTAGAACAAATATTCGACAAACCTCCTCCTAGGTAGAACAAATATTCGACACACCTCCTAGGTAGAACAAATATTCGACAAACCTCCTCCTAAGTAGAACAAATATTCGACAAACCTCCTCCTAGGCAGAACAAATATTCGACACACCTTCTCCTAGGTAGAACAAATATTCGACAAACCTCCTCCTTGGTTGAACAAATATTCGACACACTTCCTCCTAGGTAGAACAAATATTCGACAAACCTCCTCCTAGGTAGAACAAATATTCGACAAACCTCCTCCTAGGTAGAACAAATATTCGACACACCTCTTCCTAGTTAGAACAAATATTCGACAAACCTCCTCCTTGGTTGAACAAATATTCGACACACTTCCTCCTAGGTAGAACAAATATTCGACAAACCTCCTCCTAGGTAGAACAAATATTCGACAAACCTCCTCCTAGGTAGAACAAATATTCGACAAACCTCCTCCTAGGTAGAACAAATATTCGACATACCTCCTCCTAGGTAGAACAAATATTCGACAAACCTCCTCCTAGGTAGAACAAATATTCGACAAACCTCCTCCTAGGTAGAACAAATATTCGACAAACCTCCTCCTAGGTAGAACAAATATTCGACAAACCTCCTCCTAGGTAGAACAAATATTCGACAAACCTCCTCCTAGGTAGAACAAATATTCGACAAACCTCCTCCTAGGTAGAACAAATATTCGACAAACCTCCTCCTAAGTAGAACAAATATTCGACAAACCTCCTCCTAGGTAGAACAAATATTCGACAAACCTCCTCCTAGGTAGAACAAATATTCGACAAACCTCCTCCTAGGTAGAACAAATATTCGACAAACCTCCTCCTAGGTAGAACAAATATTCGACACACCTCCTAGGTAGAACAAATATTCGACAAACCTCCTCCTAAGTAGAACAAATATTCGACAAACCTCCTCCTAGGCAGAACAAATATTCGACACACCTCTTCCTAGTTAGAACAAATATTCGACAAACCTCCTCCTTGGTTGAACAAATATTCGACACACTTCCTCCTAGGTAGAACAAATATTCGACAAACCTCCTCCTAGGTAGAACAAATATTCGACAAACCTCCTCCTAGGTAGAACAAATATTCGACAAACCTCCTCCTAGGTAGAACAAATATTCGACATACCTCCTCCTAGGTAGAACAAATATTCGACAAACCTCCTCCTAGGTAGAACAAATATTCGACAAACCTCCTCCTAGGTAGAACAAATATTCGACAAACCTCCTCCTAGGTAGAACAAATATTCGACAAACCTCCTCCTAGGTAGAACAAATATTCGACAAACCTCCTCCTAGGTAGAACAAATATTCGACAAACCTCCTCCTAGGTAGAACAAATATTCGACAAACCTCCTCCTAGGTAGAACAAATATTCGACAAACCTCCTCCTAGGTAGAACAAATATTCGACAAACCTCCTCCTAGGTAGAACAAATATTCGACAAACCTCCTCCTAGGTAGAACAAATATTCGACAAACCTCCTCCTAGGTAGAACAAATATTCGACAAACCTCCTCCTAGGTAGAACAAATATTTGACAAACCTCCTCCTAGGTAGAACAAATATTCGACAAACCTCCTCCTAGGTAGAACAAATATTCGACACACCTCCTCATAGTTAGAACAAATATTCGACATACCTCCTCCTAGGTAGAACAAATATTCGACACACCTCCTCATAGTTAGAACAAATATTCGACACACCTCCTCCTAGGTAGAACAAATATTCGACACACCTCCTCATAGTTAGAACAAATATTCGACACACCTCCTCCTAGGTAGAACAAATATTCGACAAACCTCCTCCTTGGTAGAACAAATATTCGACAAACCTCCTCCTTGGTAGAACAAATATTCGACAAACCTCCTCCTTGGTAGAACAAATATTCGACAAAGCTCCTCCTAGGTAAAACAAATATTCGACAAACCTCCTCCTAGGTAGAACAAATATTCGACAAACCTCCTCCTAGGTAGAACAAATATTCGACAAACTTCCTCCTTGGTAGAACAAATATTCGACACACTTCCTCCTAGGTAGAACAAATATTCGACAAACCTCCTCCTAGGTAGAACAAATATTCGACAAACCTCCTCCTAGGTAGAACAAATATTCGACAAACCTCCTCCTAGGTAGAACAAATATTCGACATACCTCCTCCTAGGTAGAACAAATATTCGACAAACCTCCTCCTAGGCAGAACAAATATTCGACACACCTTCTCCTAGGTAGAACAAATATTCGACAAACCTCCTCCTAGGTAGAACAAATATTCGACAAACCTCCTCCTAGGCAGAACAAATATTCGACACACCTTCTCCTAGGTAGAACAAATATTCGACAAACCTCCTCCTAGGTAGAACAAATATTCGACAAACCTCCTCCTAGGTAGAACAAATATTCGACAAACCTCCTCCTAGGTAGAACAAATATTCGACATACCTCCTACTAGGTAGAACAAATACCTGTTCATCTTAAAGTGACTGGTACGTTAGTTACATAAATTTTTCTTCGTGTCCAAGATATAAAGATACCATCATCTAAGCAACAGGTGTTGGCGTAGGGCCGGGGTTCCCAACATGAGTTACATGTACCCCAAGTGGTATAATAGACCTGATAGAATAGTCAGTACTGCGGTATACATGCGGTAATCTGCAATGAGATTGAGTAATGATATATACACAATATAAATTCTATTTTTACTCTTTTATTCTCAATTTTAGGGGTAAACAGTAATCTCTAAAAATGCCAAAATGGTATAGAAGATTAAAAAGGTTGGGAACCCCTGTTATACTGGTACAATACACGAACACAGGCTACCGGGGTCTAAAGCGATGTCAGGCAGGGCAGCCGATCGGGACTACGGTCTACCCCAAAGCCAAAGCAAAGTCCTTAAAAAAGAAAGCAATCGGGCTTTCCCCGTACAAATGGGAAAAAGCTCGTTAATAGAAAAAGAAGTTGTAGGGGAATGATTAATTGAAATGAATTGAAAAACGATATACCCAAAAGAGAAAGCTTCCCTAATGAGGCAATTAAGTCAGCCATCCTTTGAAGGATTGTCTTTAAACAGGATTTTTTTTCTTAACAAGAAAGGAACTTTAGCAGTCGTTGATTATCATAATTCCTTGGCCAGAAAACTTGGCGTTTTTATTATACGAAGTTTTGTCAAACCATGTTGCCTATAGAAAGGAATTATTTGTAAACTCAAAATGTCTGCTTAACATTTGAATCAACGTTTAAATTGTAAAGGTAAGGTGGTTTTACTTAGTATTTTAAACTTATTACCAAGTAGAATAATTCACTTTCTTAATGCATTTGCACATACAAGGCATCAGATAATCTTGCTGATTTGTATAAGTATAAGGTATAAATATAAGTATAAGTATCACTTTGTGAAAGGGCGTAACTGTATAGCTATGAATACTTGAACTTTGTATGGAATCACATATTCACATAAACGGAATAACATTCTAATGTATTAAAAGTAAACTGGCTCAATTAATTTTTTTGGAGCCCAATACTTTTCATCCCAGAAAGTCTCCTAAGCTCATCCAAGATTTCAGAAAAGATCTTATTACCTTACCTGTTTCGTATATTTATTTGTTTATATTTTTTTTCAACTGTTAGATTCATTTCCAAAGGCTAATAGGAACCAACCACTTTTTTACTTTTTTCCTTTCATAAGTTAAATTAACATTCATAGCATAATCTTCTTGCCACATCCACTTAACCTTTCTTATGCTGAAAATTCCCGTTGAACATTCTTCTCTCATAATCTGTTTCCCAATCTTTCACTAGCCCCAGCCATATCTCGTCACTATTACCAACTTGCGCCATATCACAATACGCATGGGATCTTCCCATTCGAGGAAAATATAGACGAGTGAAAATCTTTCCTTTGTATGAGACTGTAATGTATGAATTCTCCAAAATACTGAACAGTCATAGTGTTATTATATACTACAGTCTGGTCCGCTTTTAAACCATTTCCCATTTGTTTACATATTTAAACACAGCTTTTGTATAATCCATGAAAATTCCTTTTTAAAATCACACCATCTTGACAGCTTCCTCATCGCAACACTTCCCATTCTATTTTTTTCTCTTTATTCTCAAACTTCTCAAACAACTGTTTAGAGAGAGAGAGAGAGAGAGAGAGAGAGAGAGAGAGAGAGAGAGAGAGAGAGAGAGAGAGAGAGAGAGCAATAAATTGTCTTCAGATTAGATAAACTGAAGTGTCAAGGAAACGAGGAATAAGACAAGATCTTCAAATGATTCTTCAGACTTTCTTTTTGCCAACAAAATCACCAACAACAATCCTTCCAAGATTTTTTTTTTTTTTTTTTTTTTTTTTTTTTTTTTTTTATTATATCACAGCTGTCTTCATTCGAGTTCATATATCTCATATACGATCCCCCGAACTTCACATAAGCTCCAAAGCAGTCCAATATACTTTATCTTTCCTCTTAAAGGATATTTTTTTGCCAGGAATTCTTTATGTGAAATGTAGTTTTTATTTGCTAAAACATTTATACATAATCACAAAATACTATTCATCATGTATAATTATTCCAAAAACGTATTATCGCTCATTTTAATATATTCGTCATGCATTTTTGGAAGGAAATTTTTATGTGAAATGTAGTTTTTATTTACTCAAACACGTATGCATAACCTCAAAATACTCTTTATCCTGTATAATAATTCCAAAAACCCATTAATGCTCATTAGAATATATTCTTCATGTAAATTATAGTTTTGTATTTACTCAAAAGCGTATATAAAATCTAAAATTATTATTTTTTTCGGTAAAATAATTCCGAAAACTCCTTAACGCTCACTTGAATATCTACAAAGCTTTCTCTTCTATAACAGTTTATTTATGAC
>NC_090735.1:16403230-16408230 GCF_036898095.1 Palaemon carinicauda
GTCTCTCTCTCTCTCTCTCAGCTCCCATCCTGTCTTTTCCTATCCGATAATACTCTCGTTAATCATTCAAGTCATCCTGTAGGAAAATGGTCAATTAATGTGAGCATTTTGCTCAGCTACTCGTATTATTAATTTGATCAAGTCAATTAGACAAATTACGAGCTCTCCTTACTTTTTTTGCTGCTTTGCATATTGGTTGTAATTTTTTCTCTCTATTATTTCTCTAGGGTTAAATGCGCCTGGAATTCAAATGAGCATTTGAGACCTTTAATTAACGACTCAAATTTTGTTGCTCTGAAAGTTACGACGCGTCTCGGCTATTTGTTCAGTCCGGGGTAAGTCTGTTAAGGATTGCTTAGAATACAGAATGCATAGTGAAAAGGACTCAGGATCACTCACGTGCGTCTGTGTGTACACTGTGTGCATACACATGCACAAACACACGCATGCATTATATATATATATATAATATATATATATATATATATATATATATATTATATTATATAAATTACATATAGGTTATATATATTTATTTTAATGTATACTGTATATATAAATATATATATATATATATATATATATATAATATATATATATATATATATATATACTATATATATATACATACACTTATATATGTATATATATGTGACACATAAATATATGTATATATATATATATATATATATATATATATATATATATATATATATATATATATATATATATATATATATATATATATATGTGTGTGTGTGTGTGTCACTTATATGCATATATACATATATAAGTGTTTATGTGCTTATATATATATATATATATATATATATATATATATAATATATATATATATATATATATATATATATAAATATATATGTATATATATATATATATATATATATATATATAATATATATATATATATATATATATATATAATATATATATATATACATATATATGTGTGTGTGTGTGTGCACGTGTGTGGGCGTGTGTGTACATATGTGCGTGCGTGTGTGTACGTGTGTGTGTGTGGATGTTTGGGAAGCGGATGTACTGTATATTCATTTGTTACTACCGCATTCAGGTTCAGAAATTTTGCAAAACTTTAGCAATATCAACTACTTCATGCATCCAACCAATGGTATATCAGTAGAATGATCTATGCACACTGAAATATTCTTCCTTCATTTAAATCTTTCATACTCTCAACTCTACCGAGACATCAAATTCATCTTGTTCCACCAGCCAAATCTCTCAATCGATCCATTCAATTCAATTTAGCAGCCCGCCCCGTAAAATATCTTTGAATATGTAAACCTTTTCTTCCAATCTCTCAACATGACCAAACCACTCGAAAAAATGTGTTCAAATGGCGTAGTTTCTCTACAACTCCTAATATATAAGAAAACATCTATTAATATTTTCAACCTTTCTAATTTTCTTTTCATTAACAACCGGTGCTCTTTATTCCTTAAAAGAAATAGTCACAGATATTCCGTGATACCTTCTCCCACTTATAGCACGGAAAGAAATAGATATCTGTTTTATGGGTCGGGGGGAGGATGGCAGGTTCTTCCTTGCCAAGAATCTTGGACATGATGTGTCGTACTATGCTAGCGGCATTTTTAGATTTATTTCAGATACAGGTCTTTTGAAAGCTATTTAAATATCATAATGCCGTCTTTGCTTTTATGTTTTGAATTGAATGTTCTTTTGCTCTTATCTACAATAAACGATATTTGCGTCAATGACCTTCGATGCCAGAATGTCAGAAAACTTTAAATTAATCAGTCAGTGTTTCTTCTTTATGGGTATTCGTCTTGGTAGGAATAATTTCAAGATAACAAAACCGTATCCATTAGGATATCCTGTACTTAAGTTGAAGATAGTTACGTACTTATCGGAGGATATGTACGTGTGAGCACAGGATATGACTAATTTAACTTATTTGATAAATTTTTAAATGCATTGAAAATCTAGATATAATGCAATAGGAATGTTTGTGATCTCTTTGTAATAGTGTGTACATAAAGTATATATATGCATATATAAATATATTAATATATATATATATATATATATATATATATATATATATATATATATATATATATATATATACAGAATATATATATATATATATATATATATATATATATATATATATATACAGAATATATATATATATATATATATATATATATATAATATATATATATATACAATATATATATATACTATATATATATATATATATATATATATACAATATATATATATATATATATATATATATATATATATATATAATATATATATATATACAATATATATATATACTATATATATATATATATATATATATATATATATATATATATATATATATATTAAAATATTCATATATGATATGTATATGCATGGGCTTATGTGTTGGTTATATTATAGGTTGTGGTAAAAGGTATCACGTTATATGCGAAATGAATAAGAATGGAAAGAAACTACATTAAATTAAATGGAAGCTGCTGAGATTACCAATTCTTGACATATATTTCATGTAAGAAGAATGGAGGAAGTATTTTTTTTAGAAAAACCATAAAATCTGCTCGAAGGATTAACGCAAATGAAGTTTTGAGATGGCTCGATTAAGTGGAGAGAATAAACGATACAGGAATAGTGGAATGATCCTCCTAATCATGTAGCTGAATCGGTGGAACTTCAAAAGTTCAAACTTGTAGCGAATGTTTTTATGTTGAACAGGCTGACATAAGTCTATCTTTGTAGCTTATATATGAAAAATCGGTTTTAATGTTGTTATTGTTCTTATATTTTATTTTAATTGTTCATTACTTCTCTTGCACTTTATAGATTGTCTTATTTCCTTTCCTCACTGGACTATTTTTTCCCTGTTTGGAGTCTGTTTTTTCAACCAGAGTTGTAGCCTAGTTAATAATAATGATAATAATAATAATAATAATAATAATAATAATAATAAAAACAGAGGAGTAAAGAGCGAGAGGGAAAGAAAACTTAGTGAAAACCTGACAAATGGAGTTAAAAAGAAAAAAAAAGTGTCTAAAAATCCAGGAAGTCTCAGAGCTTACAAAATAAAGGCAAATGGTATAGTTTATAAATAATTTAACAATTTCACAGTCAAATGATTATTATATGTTCATACTCTAGTGTATTTATTCGTCCCTTTTTCGTTAGTAACATTTAAATGATTTCATCTATCAAAAAACTACAACAGTTAATTTTCACTGGAGAGAGAGAGAGAGAGAGAGGAGAGAGAGAGGAGAGAGAGAGAGAGAGAGAGAGAGGGGGGGGGGGTAATTGCAATAGTATCAGAATCTAAATATTATTTCACCATTTTATCTTTCGGCACCGATAATAAAATCTGTTAACAAAACCTTAACGAGAAATAGAAGTTTTGAACTTCTGTTTTCTTCCTCTCATTCGTTTATCACTATCGGCACATGACTCTCTTCATCTGTGTTCCAACTTCGACGAAGAAAAAAAACAGAAAAGGAAACGAGAGTTTTAACAATTTTACTTTACAAACTTTATTCATCACGGATTTCATCACCATCGGAATGGTTTACTGGATGAAGTAGTTGCTGAAGATTTTCACTCATTTATGATCATCATCATCATCATCTCCTACGCCTATTGACGCCAAGGGCCTCGATTAGATTTCGCCAGTCGTCTCTATTTTGAGCGTCTAAATCAATAATTCTCCATTCATCATCTCCCACTTCACACTTTATAGTTCTCAGCCATGTAGGCCTCGGTCTTCCAACTCTTCTAGTGTCTTGTTGATCCCAGTTGAAAGTTTGGAGAACTAATATCTCTTAGGGGAGTGCGAAGAGCATGCACAAACCATCTCCATCTACCCCTCAATATCAACATTTCTCATAAAAATATCTAATTGCTTCGTTTATTAGCGTGCTTTTTTCCCATTCGTATGGGGTTTGCTTGATAGATTGCCCAGCCTTTTGCTGGACACGGGCTCTTGCGTTCGTTGCTCGTCAGTGGGGGTTTTCTGATTAATTTATGGTTTTTTATTACTCTACTTTACAGGGTTTGTTGGAGGGTACATACACGGTTGCCTTCTTTTGAAGGACTTTGCTTTGGCTTTTGGGGTCGACCGTAGTCCCGACCACCTGCCCTGCCTGTCATCGCATAGACCCCGGTAGTGTATGTTTGTGCTGCACCAGCCACCATCGCTCTTCCTCCCAGCAGCGAGGAGTCATGGCGTAGTTAGGTCGATATTTCGAGACGTGTGAGGTGTCTGTTTTTAGAAGGTGTTGGAATGGCTGTTCAGTTATATTCTAGCTGAATAGTGATTTCAATGTGCTCATTATATGATAGACTTAGCCGAGTCCTCAGCAGCCATTGCCTGGCTTTCCTTGTACCTAGCTTGTGTGGACAGGGGTCTTGGGCGCTGATCATATGCAATATGGTCAGTCTCTATGGGATTGTCCTGCTTGATAAGGCAATGTCACTGTAACTTGCCTCTGCCATTCATGAGAGGCCTTTAAACCTTTAAACCTTCAACGGGATTCCGTTTTCGAAAAAGTTATTGGGGGAACAAACAGAAATTTGATTGCACTAAAAACAACGACCAAATTACACATCACAATACATTTATATTTTAGGTTGTAAAATATGATTTTCTGTGGGTTTGTAAACTTATTTTCCCAATAAAGTCAATAACCAATGTATTTAAAGTTTATTTGCTTTATCAATGTTTAGATACAAAAAATATTTAATGAATACTTATGTTCAAAGTAACGTGTATTAATCATTGATCATGGAGCGGTCGATTCGGTAAAAAAGAATAACCTTTAATTAAAATTGTACGCTACTTGATTACATATAAACTTAAATCACTAAGTTTATCCAAATATGTTGCTGTTTCCCCCCCCCCCCAAATCGTGTAACCCCCCATTTTTTTAGGGGGGGGGGGGTTTTACATGAAAAACAGTCGT
>NC_090735.1:16415730-16420730 GCF_036898095.1 Palaemon carinicauda
TGACCAGAAAACTTGGATTTTTCATTATAGGAAGTTTTGTCAAACCATGTTGCCTATAGAAAGGAATTATTTGTAAAATCAAAATGTCTGCTTAACATTTGAATCAACGTTTAAATTGTAAAGGTAAGGTTGTTCTACTTAGTATTTTAAACTTATTACCAAATAGAATAATCCACTTTCTTAATGCATTTGCACATACAAGGCATCAGATAATCTTGCTGATTTGTATAAGTATAAAGTATAAGTATAAGTATCACTTTGTGAAAGGGCGTAACTATATAGCTATAAACATTCGAACTTTGTATGGAATCACATATTCACATAAACGGAATAACATTCTAAACAATCTAGAAAAGTATTAAAAGTAAACTGGCTCAATTCATTTTTTATTGTTTACAATACTTTTCATCCAGAAAGTCTCCTCAGCTCATCCAAGGTTTCAGAAAAAGATCTTATTATCTTTATCTTTATCTTGTTTATCTTTCTTTTCAACTGTTAGATTCATTTCCAAAAGCTAATGGAGCCAACCACTTTTTTTTTTTACCTTTTTTTTCTCTTTTACAAGTTATATTAACATTCAAAGCATTATCTTCATGCCACATCTCCTTAAACTTTCTTATGCTGAAATTTACGTTCAACGTTCTTCTCTCACTATGTTTCCCAATCTTTCACTAGCCCCAGTCGTGTCTCGTCACTTTCACCAACTTGCACCATATCACTATTCACATGGGATCTCACTATTCCTCTTTCTCACCCGAAGAAAATATAGACGAGTGAAAATCTTTCCTTTGTCTTAGACTCTGAGTTATATACTGTATGAATTCTCCAGAATACTGAACAGTCATAGGGATATCATATACTACGGTCTGACCCGCTTTTACAACAGTTCCCTTTTGTTTATACATTTAAACACAGCTTTTGTATAATCCATGAAAATTCCTTTTTAAAATCACACCATCTTGACAACTTCCGTATCGCAACGCTCCCCATTCTATTTTTTCTCTTTATTCTCAAACTTCTCAAACAACTGTTTTGAGAGAGAGAGAGAGAGAGAGAGAGAGAGAGAGAGAGAGAGAGAGAGAGAGCAATAAATTGTCTTCAGATTAGATAAACTGAAGTGTCCAGGAAACAAGGAATATGATAAGATCTTCAAATGAATCTTCAGACTTTCTTTTTACCAACAAAATCACCAGCAACAATCCTTTCAAGATTTTTTTTTTTATTATGTCAGAGCTGTCTTCATTCGAGTTCATATATCTCATATATGATCCCTGAACTTCACATAAGCTCCAAAGCAGTCCAATATACTTTATCTTTTCCCTTAAAAGATATTTTTTGCGAGGCATTCTTTATGTGAAATGTAGTTTTTATTTGCTAAAACATGTATACATAATCACAAAATACTATTCATCATGTATGATTAATTCCAAAAACCAATTAACGCTCACTTTAATATATTCTTCACGCACTTTTTAAAGGAATTCTACTAGTGAAATGTAATTTTCATTTACTTAAATACGTATACATAATCATAAGATATTATTTATTCTGTATAATAATTCCAAAAACGTATTAACGCTCATTTTAATATATTCTTCATATATCCTGGAAAGAATTATTCATGCGAAATATTTTTATTTATTCAAACATGTATATATAATACTATTTATCACGTATAATAATTCCGAAAAAGCATTAACGCTCATTTTGATATATTCTTCATGTATTTTTGGAAGGAATTCTTCATGTGAAATGTAGTTTTTATTTACTCAAACACGTATACATAATCTCAAAATACTCTTTATAATGTATAATAATTCCGAAAACCCATTAATACTCTTAGAATATATTCTTCATGCAAATTATAATTTTGTATTTACTCAAAAACGTATATAAATCTAAAATTATTTTTTTTTCGGTAAAATAATTCCGAAAACTCCTTAACGCTCATTTGAATATCTACAAAGCTTTCTCTTCTGTAAGAGCTTAGTTATGACCAGGACCCACTTAGAGACTCTTAAGTGGGTCCTGATTATAACGCACCTATGAGTGTTTCAATTCACTTTTTGTTTGTATCCTTTTCCGTCACAAACTTCATAAGTATCCCACGCTGATACAATCACCGTATATATAAAACATCTACTCTGTAGGCCTAACAGGCCTAACTCTAGTTATTAATTACCAAAGGCTTCTTCATCCGCCTTGAACTCTTCAAATGATGATTAAAGTTACAAACATATGGCGGGTTATACAATGAAACATCTTTCATCATATCAATATTCTTGAAGTGAAAAGTAGCCTGAAATTCCAATTTTTATTTTATATTATTTATTTTATTTATAACTGAGTACCTGTTTTGACTGAATAGGGTATTTCACATAGCACAGTAATACATCATTCTCTAAAGGATATGTATACTTTTATACACATGTATAGACTGCTCTTTATTCAAATTATTATTATTGTATTTTCTCGGCCTATTTCATCATAGATTTAATACTACTTATTAAGTAATTATGATGATTTGGTAGGAAAAAAATCAATTGGTTCACAAAATGTTTTGTCTTATAACGAAATAAAAATATGCTTGGGTAATATACCATATATATATATATATATATATACATATATATATATATATACTATATGTATATATATATATATATATATATACATATATATGATTAAATTATATATGCTTATATGTATGTATTATACATTTATATAAATGCTTATATGTGTAAATATATACTGAGCATAAGTATTTATATATACAGTACATATGTATACATACATATCGATATAAACATGCATGAATATATATATATATATATATATCTTTTTTTTATACACACACATATCTATCTATCTATCTATCTATCTATCTAATATATATATATATATATACTCGTAATGTATATGTGTTTGTATATATATATATATATATATATACATATATATATATATATATATACATATATATATATATATATATACTCGTATATGTATATGTGTGTATATATACATATATAAATATAATATATATATATATATATAGAGAGAGAGAGAGAGAGAGAGAGAGAGAGAGAGAGTTTTCTCCAACTTTACTACAATTTCCCCCCTAAAATTCTTTTTATTGAATCTTGGTATCCTTTATACTCAATTGCCAATTTCACTTGTGAATTCCAGTGAGCCCCCCCCCCCCTCTCTCTCTCTCTCTCTCTCTCTCTCTCTCTCTCTTTGTTGTTTAGTCTCGAAACAACAAAGCTGCGTAAGCCTAAAGAAGAAAAAATGATAAAAGGTGATATTTGGTGGGAAAATCCACCATTATCTTTTAAGATATAGTATTATGAATATATGTATAAGGTGTAATTTATACTAACATTCACATAAATTGAATACCTATTGATGACCGTGCGTAGCTTATACTGTACAGTCATATATATATATATATATATATACAGTATATATATACATTTATATATATAAACATATATATGTATATATGAGTGTATTCTTGCGTGTATATATATATACAGTATATATATATATATATATATAAACATATATATGTACACATATATGAGTGTATTTATGTGTATATATATATATATAATATATATTATATATATATATATATATATATAATGTTCATATGTGTATGTATACATTTTAAGTATATAACATGTATACATAACTATATATATGCATCTAACAGAGAGAGAGAGAGAGAGAGAGAGAGAGACTATCTTATGAATATATTAATAATGGTTTAACCTCAGTGGATAAGGATTACCTTACGGAGGTCATCCTGTTTTGATAGTAGAGTTTTAACGAATGAATAAAAACTCAGATCTAGCGATTTTATTTTTTTTTTCTATCTCTAGCTGCGACCCACAGTAACCGAGTAACAAGCATTTATCTAGATTATTTCTCTTGTCACTAGATGCATTGTGAACTTTAAGAAACCGTCTTTTCTCTCTCTGTTATGTATAGGCGAGAGAGAGAGAGAGAGAGAGAGAGAGAGAGAGGAGAGAGAGATAGAGAGATTGAAAGGAAATGATGTTGCTCCCTCCCCAAATATGATAAAATTACCCGGGCAAAATATGAAAAAACTAAGTTAAAACTTTTATATAGAAGTCGACCTCTTCAGGAGGGGTCTTTTCCCCCAAAGGGAAGAAGTTGCTTCCCTGAGGAAGGAGCATGTACGGACTATGATGAGATGCCGGATTATTCTAGTCGTTCTTTTTTTGTTTTCCTTTGTTCCTTCGTCAAAGGCTTCATATCTTTTTTATCGCATGGAAAAGTTAATTGAGAATAAGATATTCCTTTTTTTTTTAGTTTTGTTAGTTGCGGAATTCCAATATACAAATTTTGATTCACCTCATATGGGTATTTCTTGTATGTCTGTTTATTCTTTATGTTGATTCTAGTCCTTTTTTTTTACCATCTCTTTGTCAGTGGCATTATCTTTTTTCATCGTAATGAAAAAGCTAATTGAGAATAAGATATTCTTTTGCTTTGAGATTTGTGTTAGTGGGGGAGTTTCAAAATACAAAATATAGTTCCTTTCAAAGTAATATTCCCTGGAAGTCTGCTTTTTATCTCTGTTGATTCTCGTCCTTCTTTTGTTTTTCTTCCATTTCTTCCTCAGTGGCTTCATATCTTTTTTTTTATCGCAAGGAAAAGTTAATTGAGAATAAGATATTATTTTGCTTTGAGATTTGTGTTACTGGGGGAATTTTAAAATACAAAATATAATTCCTTCAAAATAATATTCCCTGGAAGTCTGCTTTTTTTTATGTTGATTCTCGTCCTTCTTCTTTTGTTTTCTCCCATTTATTCACCAGTGGCTTCATATCTTTTCTTTTATCGCAAGGAAAAGTTAATTGAGAATAAGATATTCTTTTTCTTTGAGATCTGTTAGTGGGGAAATTTTGTAATACAAAATCTAATTCCCTTCATAAGAATACTCTCTGCAAGTCTGTTTATTGTCTTTT
>NC_090735.1:16423230-16438230 GCF_036898095.1 Palaemon carinicauda
GATAAACGAGACTCCAAATTAAGAAAAAGAAGAAGAAACAGGAAACAGAAATAAATAAAAACTCAAAAAATGTTTGAGATGAATTAAGAAAAAAAAAAAAGAGGAAACTTAATAAAAAGAAAAACTGTCATAAACCACTGCTTAGTACGAAAGAAAAAGAAAAAAAAAAAAGAAAAGGAACAATGAATGAACGTGTGAAGAAAAGGGAAGACATACGAGTAAGCGAAACCAGGTAAGAAAAGATGCTTAATCCAACATAAAATAGGAGTCGACCAGAGGCAAGCATCTCTGCATCAAAAGAACTGGGTAACATCTGTTAACCTTCTCCTTCAGCTACCTGACGTATATCAAGGCTTCTGAATCTTCAAGTTTATTGTGATTTGATTGTAATCTAAAGAAGCCGGAAAGCGTTGCCTGCACCAGTTTTTTTTTTTTTTTTTTTTTTTTGGGGGGGGGGGGGGGGGTCCTCTGGGAGTCTAAATTCTTCTAACGAACTTTAAGGATATTGTATTAATATTAATTGTAAAATCAGAGATATATGATATTAAACCTTAGTTTCTTTTATTCCTCAGTTTGAATAAAAACTTTTATTTTGTATAGAAAATAGAGTTTAGAGTTTTCTAACGCTTTATGAGGATAAAGTTTTATTTTATAATATTTCTGTTTGAATAAAAAAAATGTTTTTAATTTTCGTTTTGATAGAAAATAGAGTAGAAATAATAATCCATTAGGCAACATTAAGTCAATGACACCATACGAGAAAATTATTTATAGATTGCATACTCTATTTACTTTATATATATAAAGTAAATATATATATATATATATATATATACATATATATATATATATATATGTATATAATTTATATACATATATATGTATGTATATATACATATACACACACATATATATATATATATATATGTATATATATATATATATAATGTATATGTATATAATTTACATACATATATATGTATGTATATATACATATACATATATATATATATTATATGTATGTATATAATTTATATACAATATATATGTATGTATTATATAAATATATATATATATATATATATACACAAAGTAAATAGAATAGGGTATCTACAGATTTCTCTCTCTCTCTCTCTCTCTCTCTCTCTCTCTATATATATATATATATATATATATTTGCATTACTCACCTACTTTAGGATTAGTTTCTCGAGTAAGGTCTATAATACTCCATCACCCCTTGACTGAAAGTCTAAAATATTTCCTTACTATTTTATTTGATTAGGCCTACGGTCCGTGTAAGCCTTCTTCTTTCCTCAATAAATAACTGTTCTCCCACCCGGTATTTCTCAGGAAGGGAGTATTCACGATTGAATGTGATAAGTTTCATCGTGTAAACAAAAGTAGTTTAGAATATTGTATTATATAATTGTCGGTTTATATCAACTACTTCTATCACCAAGAGTTTATCATCATCATCATCATCATCTTACTCCTATCACCGCAAGGGGCCTCTGTTAGATTTCACCAGTCGTCTCTATATAGTGAGCTCTTAATTCAATACTTCTCCACTCAAAATCTTCCATTTCACGCTTCATAGTTCTCAGCCATGTAGGTCTGGGTTTATACATATAATTTTTTTTTTGATATTTCACTTTTTTTACGATTTATGTCTACAATTAGTTATCATTGTATTATTCCTATCACTCTCATCTAACTTTATTATCTCACCCATCTGCTACGCAAAATTATTAAGGAAACATATTCTATCATTCAAAAATTTCATTTCAAAAGATGACGTTATTCGTATCCATAAGAATACTTTCAGTGACTAACTATATTCATTGCGTAAATAATAACCTATCATCTTCTGAGAGAAAATATTATAAGCGTTTGGTTAGATTTGTGATATTAAAAGTACTAGGATCTTTGTCTACAATTTTTTTTTTTTTTAAATTTATGGAAAACTATAATTGACACAATATACATCCTCGTTGAAATATAGAATTCAATGTGACCTTAAAAAATCATGTCAGCAGGATGGAAAACTATTAAAATGAAACGTGAAATATACAATAACTTGAAATTTTTTTGTCTTCAATGTATCTTATTGTTTCCCTGGGTATGCTTTACGTCAGCATAGCAAATCTTTCACAAGCAATTTTGTTATTATTATTATTATTATTATTATTACTATTATTATTATTATTATTATTATTATTATCAGCTAAGCTACAACCCTAGTTGGAAGGCAGCATGCTAAAAGCGCAAGGGCTCCAAAATCGAAAATAGCCCAGCTAGGAAAAGAAATAAAGAAACAGATTAAATAATATGCCTGAATGTATACAACCTTCCAATGCATTGCTTCTTATTATTTTCTATTCTACCCGCTTTCTAATCAATATCTTTTAGTTTAAAATAGCAATAAAAACTCAACTCAAACAAACGCAATACTGGAAGCAATTCTAAAGAAGCCTTGAAGGGTCTACCAAATAACCCTATTTGAAACCGAAGAATAATAACTCAACTCAAACAAACACAATACTCCTGAAGCAATTCTAAAGAAGCCTTGAAGGGTCTACCAAATAACCCTATTTGAAACCGAAGAATAATAACTCAACTCAAACAAACACAATACTCCTGAAGCAATTCTAAAGAAGCCTTGAAGGGCCTACCAAATAACCCTATTTGAAACCGAAGAATAATAACTCAACTCAAACAAACACAATACTCCTGAAGCAATTCTAAAGAAGTCTTGAAGGGTCTACCAAATAACCCTATTTGAAACCGAAGAATAATAACTCAACTCAAACAAACACAATACTCCTGAAGCAATTCTAAAGAAGCCTTGAAGGGCCTACCAAATAACCCTATTTGAAACCGAAGAATAATAACTCAACTCAAACAAACACAATACTCCTGAAGCAATTCTAAAGAAGCCTTGAAGGGTCTACCAAATAACCCTATTTGAAACCGAAGAATAATAACTCAACTCAAACAAACACAATACTCCTGAAGCAATTCTAAAGAAGCCTTGAAGGGCCTACCAAATAACCCTATTTGAAACCGAAGAATAATAACTCAACTCAAACAAACACAATACTCCTGAAGCAAATCTAAAGAAGCCTTGAAGGGTCTACCAAATAACCCTATTTGAAACCGAAGAATAATAACTCAACTCAAACAAACACAATACTGTAAGCAATTCTAAAGAAGCCTTGAAGGGTCTACCAAATAACCCTATTTGAAACCGAAGAATAATAACTCAACTCAAACAAACACAATACTCCTGAAGCAATTCTAAAGAAGCCTTGAAGGGTCTACCAAATAACCCTATTTGAAACCGAAGAATAATAAGTCAACTCAAACAAACACAATACTCCTGAAGCAATTCTAAAGAAGCCTTGAAGGGTCTACCAAATAACCCTATTTGAAACCGAAGAATAATAACTCAACTCAAACAAACACAATACTCCTGAAGCAATTCTAAAGAAGCCTTGAAGGGTCTACCAAATAACCCTATTTGAAACCGAAGAAAAAAATGCATTGAGCTTAAATGGACGAGAAACCGGACGGGATTACGCAGAATCGCCTGTTCTTTTGCAACACGACATACATCCTGCGTGCAAACCCTCGGCTACTCCTCTCTCATTCTATAGAGAGTTCCGACGGGGCTTCTAAAGTGATTTATCTGCTATGGAAATCCGGTGAATGGCCGGGTCCCCAAGGCGGGGATGTGTGGTCCATTAGCTCCTTTCATTCTGGACAATAGGTAGATGGTGAAACCAATACTCTCTTAAATTGTGTCTCGATGCGACGCAAAGGGTCCAAGACCACTCGGCGAACTATGCGGGTAGGTCCCGGGTTTACGGCGGAAGAATTACGTAGTGTTTTGTTTATTTAGCAACGGTCAGTACTCAGTTGTATTATTATTATTATTATTATTATTATTATTATTATTATTATCAAAGATGATTATAATCTTTTTCACTTTTGGGGCCTTTGGGCTTATAGCATCTTGCTTTTCCAACTAGGGTTGTAGCTTAGCTTGTAGTAGTAGTAATAATAATAATAATAATAATAATAATAATAATAATAATAGCAATAACAATAATAATAATAATGATAATAATAATAATAATCATGATAATAATAATAATAATTTTTTAATGATTATAACAAAATTGACAATCTTACTAAAATTTATTTTCCAAATGATGACCATTGTGTAATATTCTGGTCTTCTAAATGGAAGCCAGTATATGACTGAAAGATATCATAGGTCTAATAATAATAATAATAATAATAATAATAATAATAATAATAATAATAATAATAATAATAATAATGATAATAATTGCGAATTATAGAAACTAGAATAACAATTATGATATTTTCATTCCATTACTTGTCACTATATTATGTTTTCCTATTGCAGAAGTTTGTGGTGGCCGATGTGGTAAATTCCATGTCTGGTGAAAGCCAGACTGGGATTAGAGCCCTTCTTAAACTCGTTAGTTTCTTTGGTCGCTGCAACCTTACCATCCTTGTGAGCTAAGGCTGGGGTGTTTGGGAGAGCCTATATATGTCAATCTGCTGAGTCATCAGCAGCCATTGACTGGCCCTCCTTGGTCTTAGCTTGGGTGGAAAGGGGGCTTGGACGCTGATCATATGGTCAGTCTCTAGGGTATTGTCCTGCTCGATAAGGCAATGTCACTGTCCGTTGCCCCTGCCTTTCATGAGCGGCCCTTAAACCTTTAAAGTAGTATCCAATTCAGAATTCAGCCAACTGTATTTTTAACATTTATACTTCAACATTGAGCAAAAATGAGAACAGAATTCATTTTCATACTTTTGAAAATTCTATCATTAATTAGTGTGACTTTTCTCTACTATTTTAGTCCTGAGATGAAGAATGAAAAGCGTTTACGGGAAAAGTGCATAGTAATCTATGGCGGAGAGAGGTATGCTCAAAATACCCGAACGATAAAAACTTCAATTACTTAAAACTTATAACTCGTGAATTAATCATGTCATCCTGATGTTATTGTGACGGCGCCGAGTAAGGTTGTGAACTCAAAGGCAGGTTGGAAACGACTGAGTTATATCATTGTGGAACACTCTCCTTATATACAAAACCTCAAGGCAACAGGACATAACAAGTTCACAAGACAGACAATATTACAGAGGAAAAACCAGACATGAATTTTCATGTTAGTTTTAGTGCGAGGGAAGAGCGAAGATAGAAGCATATATACAAAAGGAATTGTGTACAATTGTGTGAAACATGGTTGGTACATTATGCAGAAAGATGAAGATAATAGGAATTTTGACTTTCATTACATTTTTCATAAATTTCATTAATTTTTTTAGACTTTTTTCATAAATTTTGGAATTTGTTATATAAAATTTTCATAAACATTGACATTCATGTTTTTTTTTTAGATTAATTCATAAGTTTTGAAATTTGTGTTATAATTACTTTTCATAAATTCTGAAATTTGTTTTATATATTTTTCATAAACTTTGACATTTATGCTTTTAGACATTTTTCATAATTTTTAAATCTATGTTTTATAGACATTTTTCAAAAATTTGGAAATTTATGTTTTAGATTTTTTTTATTTTTTTTTTTTTTTATAAATTTCCACTTTATGGCTTCTAGTTTAAGCAAGGAATATATTAGAATTAATTTCAACAGAATATATAGATTAATTTCTAAATATTGTCTATATTAATCATAGAACATATAAACGTTTTGAATATATCTTTTGAAATGAAATATTATTTCATAATACAATATCCAATCCTGACAATTTAGCTAATCCCATCTTCGTTTAGATACTATTGTCCATTCAAACAACTAAAGTTAACTCCTGACATATTCGACAAAAGATCATATAAGAGATATTAAAAAATATTAATTGATAAAATGCTGGTTTTTATTACTATTCTTCGGACTTCCGATAAGTTTTTAGAACAAACGTGGCTCTTATTTATCAAGACTAGGAAAGAGATTGGATACCAGAAACAAGAAAAGTGAAATTGAATAATAATTTATTTGTATCTCTTCAATAGCTTATTAGATATAAAGGATTCAAAAACATATGCGCATACGCAAACAAAACACACAAACACACAAATACACACACACACACACACACACACATATATATATATATATATATATGTATGTATGTATGTACGTATAGTTATATATAAGTATTTGAATATGTGTCTTATGTGCGCATTTACACACACACACATACATATATATATATATATATATATATTATATGTATATATGCATATATATGTATATATATGTATATATATGCATACACACACACACATATATATATATGTGTGTGTGTGTGTGTATGTATGTATGTATGCTTATACCTTCTTTTATTGAAAGTTGAATAAAGCAGTAGATTTCATAATCATTAATAAGAAAGTAGAGTAAAAATTGCCTATAGATATACAATTGAAACAACTAAATCTATGGCACATAACATTATGGAAACATTTTATCCTTTGACAAAATAATCTATCAGTGAAACATTACATAAGAAATAAGAAGAAATGAAAATCTAACTATCGTCTATCTACCTATCTATACACTTGTGTGTATTTGTGTACTCTCTTTTTGCACAGACATACAAGATTGAATATGCAATCATATATTCACGTCGATTGGAGTCAGTACCCTACACCAATAGATGAAGCCAAGAAACGCAAGGGGCAAGACTAACTGCAACTTCTGCAACAGGCAGAACATAGCCATCAATCTCCCACGCTTTACCTTTTCCCTCAGAAGGTTTATTGAAAGGCAAATCCCCTTTGCAACGGCCCTTCCTCCCTTCCTTCCTTCCTTCGAAGGGAAATCGAGGCATATCCTCGTGGGGGAAAGTGGGTACACGCTTATTGAAGCAGCAGGGCTGTTTCAAAGACATGCCACCCTTCACCGGAACACCGGGCTGTGATTTTCGAATTCGAGGGATTTTGCATTCAGAATTGCTACATTGGCTGTATCCTAAAATGAAATTTCGTTCAGGTTATGTGGCGTCTTTAGTTGATGCAATGATGTTTATATGAAAAATAAAGAATGGTGAAATTCGCGTCTTAAATTATATATATATATATATATATACATGTGTATATATATACAAATATATATATATATATATACACACACACACACACATATATATATATTATATATATTTATAATATGTATTCATATTCACACTAATACACACATACATTTGAGTATATATATATATATATATGTGTGTGTATACATACACACACACACACACACATATATATATATATTTGTGTGTGTGTGTGTATACATACACACACACATATATATATATATATATATGTGTGTGTGTGTGTGTGTATGTATACACACACACACACACACATATATATTATATATATATATGTGTGTGTGTGTGTGTGTATACATACACATATATATATATATATATGTGTGTGTGTGTGTGTGTATACATACACACACACATATATATATATATATATATACTGTATATATAAGGATGAAATGAATTGAATAAATCCAATTATTAAAAGAGAGTGATTCCAATCAGGATAAAATTCCTATCATCATATGGTCTTAACCTTCTTTGTTTTATGCTCTTCCCATTTTCTATCTAAGATAATTACAAAGTCAATGGCAGAGATACACTTTTTAATGATCTTTATTAATGATTGGATTTATTCGACTTCATTTCATCCGTATTTTCATTCCATTACTTGTCATTGTATTACGTTTCCATTAAACTTAATTATTGATTAGTGTTTCTTCCTAAACTGAATCTAGTTTAGTTTTCATAAGCCAATAACAAAGCGTTTAATTATTATACTGTTCTAAAAAGAATACTTAATTCAAGTTAATTCAGTGTGAACACGAAAACCTTTCTAAGGTTAATGGAAAATTCATAAATTGAATTTAGAGATGCATATTCATCATAATGAAAACGTGTCAAAGGAATTTATTTGCTTATTCAAATCATATGAGATGTCAGGATGCCTGAAAACTTTAGATCAATCAATCAATCAATCAAATCATATGAAATGTCATTTTGATTTATAACATGAATGTTTAATGGGGTTTAATGGTCATTGGTTTTCACTAGGATACCTAAAGGATTTAGATTCTTACATAAAGATATACACGAGCATACGAACACAAAACGAATATACATTTATAACTTATGTATACATGGATGACATTTAAACAACTAAAATTAAATGAAAACAAAACTGAATTCATGGTGGTGGGTAAGAGGAACACCGTAAGAAACTTGGGTGATATTCAAATGAACATAAATAATGACTCGGTGTCGATATCTAGTAAAGTTCGAGATCTAGGTGTATTTCTTGCCTGTGATCTGTCTCTAAATGCCCAAATAAATAATGTAATAAAAACTGCTGGTTATCATCTAAGAAATATTGCGTTTATAAAAAAGTACCTGGACGTAAATTCTGTAAAGAAACTTGTGATAAACTGTGTTATTACCAGGATTGAATACTGCAACTCTATCTATTACAATTTACCAAAAGTGCAACTCAAGAAATTACACAACATAATAAACAGAGGAGCAAGACTCATAAAAGGTGTCCCAACTAGAGAAAAGATCACCCCTATGCTAATCGATTTACACTGGCTGCCGATTAAAGCGATAATTGAATTTAATATATGTACACAATAACCCACCAAGTTATCAGCACCGGTAGTCCATAATACTTAAGAGAATTACTACATATTGCGCAGTCAACAAATCGTGTTGACACGAGAATAGTTACAGGTGGCTTCAAACTGTTGGAACCTAGATATATGTCTACTTTAGGCTCTAGAGCCTTTAAATATGCGGCCCCAAGACTATATAACAAGCTCCCACGAAACATTCGATTGATTGAAGACATTAAGGCTTTCAAGAGGAAACTGAAAACTTTCTTATTTAAAAAATCATACAACAGTGACGATTTAACAGTAAATGAACAATACGTGATCTGAAACGATAAATACTCTGAACAAACAAGGTAAAACGACAGCGGAGGTCCTGTAGAGAGGGGGGGTTCTCCTGCTGTATGGGACCGGAAAAGCGGCCATCAATGTAAAGTAAGTATATATATATATATATATATACATATATACACACACACACATATATATATATATATATATACACTGTAAATATAAGTGTGTGTGTGGAAGCAGGAGAGAGAGAGAGAGAGAGAGAGAGAGAGAGAGATTTCTAGCATAATATACTGTATGGCCACCTTACGGAATGAAAAATTTCATGGAACTAAAACACAAATTGCAAATACTTTTCAATTCTAGTTTTCTTTTATAAAAAGCATAATATTTGCTTACTGGAAAATCATCACCACTAAACTGATTTGTGTTTCGTCTGGTTCTGCGCCATGACAAAACCCAAAGTTGAATTCGAACCGTTTGAAAGGGTTGATGGCACCGAGTTAATTGCTCTCCTCCCTCGTGTCAACAATCTCTATTTACAGTAGCAATGTTACAGAAGTTGACTGCCTATTTAGAACAGTTGGCCATCGATGGAAAACAGGGCCGTTTGAATCAAAGGACGTAGATTCTGCTTTAGAATTCATTAAGAAAGATAGTGGATGTTTTCAATGCTTTAGAATTTCATAGGAAGGATAGTGGATGTTATCGAAGCTTTAGAATTCATTAAGAAAGATAGTGGATGTTTTCAATGCTTTAGAATTTCATAGGAAGGATAGTGGATGTTTTCAAAGCTTTAGAATTCATTACGAAGGATTATGGATGTTTTCAATGCTTTAGAATTTCTTCAGAAGGATAGTGGATGTTATCGAAGCTTTAGAATTCATTAAGAAAGATAGTGGGTGTTTTCAAAGCTTTACAATTTCATAGGAAGGATAGTGGATGTTTTCAAAGCTTTAGAATTCATTAAGAACGAAAGTGAATGTTTTCAAAGCTTTAGAATTCATTAAGAACGAAAGTGAATGTTTTCAAAGCTTTAGAATTCATTAAGAACGATAGTGAATATTTTCAAAGCTTTAGAATTCATTAAGAAGGATAGTGGATGTTTTCAAAGCTTTAGAATTCATTAAGAAGGATAGTGGATGTTTTCAAAGCTTTAGAATTCATTAATTAAGAAGGATAGTGAATGTTTTCAAAGCTTTAGAATTCATTAAAAAGGATAGTGGATGTTTTCAAAGCTTTAGAATTCATTACGAAGGATTATGGATGTTTTCAATGCTTTAGAATTCATTAAGAAGTGTAGTGGATGTTTTCAAAGCTTTAGAATTTCTTTAGAAGGATAGTGGATGTTTTCAAAGCTTTAGAATTCATTAAGAAGGATAGTGGATGTTTTCAAAGCTTTAGAATTCATTAAGAAGGATAGTGGATGTTTTCAAAGCTTTAGAATTCATTAAAAAGGATAGTGGATGTTTTCAAAGCTTTAGAATTCATTACGAAGGATTATGGATGTTTTCAATGCTTTAGAATTCATTAAGAAGTGTAGTGGATGTTTTCAAAGCTTTAGAATTTCTTTAGAAGGATAGTGGATGTTATCGAAGCTTTAGAATTCATTAAGAAGTGTAGTAGATGTTTTCAAAGCTTTAGAATTCATTAAGAAGGATAGTGGATGTTATCGAAGCTTTAGAATTCATTAAGAAGGATTGTGGATGTTTTCAAAGCTTTAGAATTCATTAAGAAGGATAGTGGATGTTTTCAAAGCTTTAGAATTCATTAAGAAAGATAGTGAATATTTTCAAAGCTTTAGAATTTCATAGGAAGGATAGTGGATGTTTTCAAAGCTTTAGAATTCATTAAAAAGGATAGTGGATGTTTTCAAAGCTTTAGAATTCCTTAAGAAGGATACAGGATGTCTTCAAAGCTTTAGAATTCATTAAGAAGGAAAGTGAATGTTTTCAAAGCTTTTTCCTTATTGCAGGCCTTTGGCTTAAAGCAATTTGCATTTCCGAATAGGGTTGTAGCTTAACTAATAATAATAATAATAATAATAATAATAATAATAATAATAATAATAATAATAATAATAATAATAATAATAATAACTGAAAATGCGATTACGACCGAATGATTTTTAAAGGAATAGTGGTGATCTTATATGACAAATAAAAAAAAAGAGAAAAAAACCTATTTATTTTTAGTCTGTAGAATCAGAAAAAGGATTTTTCACAAGTATTCTCTTGTCTGCTTCAGTTTCTTTACTAAATATTTAGAAACGAAATTAAAATAAAGAATGATAATAACTATGCATTTCTACAATACTAGAAACTTTTAAAATTGCGACAATCAATATCAATAAGTTGTATGAAAATAGATTATTCTCAAGGGTATCACGCTAGGCTTAGAACAATCATGTTAAATGGATAGGAAGAAACGAGATATCTCCCTAATCCATCTCAAGAACGATGTCACCTGACTGCTGGCGATATCATCACGAGATGGAGCGATCTGGGATGAGAGTCGAGAGATGAGTGGGTGTTATCTTAAAGGAGATGAACACGCGGTTAAGACATTAATGACTTTGGCGTGAGGGAAGGAGTATGAAGGATATATCACTCAGTATAATACTTGGAAGTGAGTATTCATGAGCGGCTGCTCTATTAAAATAATGGCAATTTTTTTTTTTTTTTTTTTTTAAATGTGGTTTAGGTGATAAGATATATTTATTGTTGTTTGCCTGTTCATGTGAAAAATAATTATGTAAACATTCAATTGAATTGATAAGTCTCTCTTTAGTTAAGTTTTAAAGATTAGTTTGTGTTTGTTTGCTTGGGAGAGAGAGAGAGAGAGAGAGAGAGAGAGAGAGAGAGAGAGAGAGTATGTCTAAGTAATGAATAAATGGAATCATATTTCTATGAGAGAGAGAGAGAGAGAGAGAGAGAGAGAGAGAGAGTATTTCTGTGAGTGCTGGTATTAAGGTAAGCCTATGATATAAGCATACCAGGCAGCTGATTAGTCCCTTAGCGGTAACATGAATTGTGCTAGATTGTGCACGGCAAGGACTGATAGAGATAGGGAAGAAATTGATCTTCAAGGGTGAGAAATGAATAGGATATAAAAGGAAATATCCACCCGTAGGTTGGTCAGGGCACCAGCCACCCGTTCAGATACTACGGCTAAGAGTTATGGGGTCTTTTGACTTGCCAGACAGTAGTACATTGGTTCCTTCTCTCTGGTTACAGTTCATTTTCCCTTTGCCTACATACACACACCGAATAGTATGGCCTATTCTTTATATAGTCTTTTCTCTCCTCATACACCTGACAACACTAAGTTTACCAAATAATTCTTCTTTCAGTTGCGTCTTTCGTCTTGGTAAGGGTAGAGGAGACTCTTTAGCTATGGTAAGTAGCTCATCTAGGAGAAGGACACTCCTAAATCAAACCATTGTTTTCTAGTCTTGGGTAATGCCATAGCCTCTGCACCATGGTCTTCCACTACCTTGGGTTAGAGGTCTCTTGCTTAAGGGTAAACTCGGGCACACATTTCTATCTAATTTTTCTTCCTCTTGTTTTATGAAATATTTTATAGTTTATATAGAAGATATTTACTTTAATGTTGTTACTGCTCTTGAAATATTTTATTTTCCACGATTCCTTTCCTCACTGGGCTATTTTCCCTGTTGGAGTCCCTGGGCTTATAGCATTCTGCTTTTCCCACTAGGGTAGTAGCTTAGCAAGTAAAAAAAAAAAAAAAAAAAAAAAAAAATAATAATAATTGCTGTAACTTTTCTTAAAGTGTGAAAACCCTCTCCATTAATTTTGATGTCCCATAAATTTATGAAGAATTATGTGTAACACAAATGACAGATGAATAATTGATGATAGGAAAAGAAAGACGATAGATTCATTTGAAATGGCATCAACGTTTCTGAGTTGATACAAGAGTTTATGATTCTACTGTTGTACGCCACCCGTCAAATATGACGTCAAAATATTTAGATAAATATGAATACACACAAAGTGTCAACCCTTCACACCCCTTACCACTTTCCTAGCTACTACGCGGCAGTTTGTGGAATTTGTGGAATATTGTGTTTCCTAATAGTTGTGCTCAGCGTGGCGGAATATATATATATATATATATATATACTGTATATATATATATATATATATACATATATATATATATATATATATACACACACACACACACCCAGACACTTCCTCTTCATTATATAGGGGAGATAAGGTACGTATTCTTCCTTAACGGCAGTATAAATGTATAGAGTTGCACATTCATAACTTATCATTAGGTTCTCAATGGCTTATAACAACAGATGAAAAAACAATGGCTCTCACATACAAGAAACAGATAGAGATTGTTAAAAGTCTAATGCTTCCTTGTTGAAGGGACTATAATGCATCTCTGTTTTACTTCCACGTATTTCCCACAGGTAGTAATTAACCTGTTTTATATAAAAACTGTTCCAAGGACTATTTTTTGAGATGATGTTTCAATGATATTTATGCTGCATAATTATTGTACTGGGAGTTCGTAACATAGGAATCGAATAATTAATTTTCTAAGGATTTACATTATCATTATCTTCTCATTTAACACCACTTGAATAATGAACTATTAATCCAGAATTGTTCTTTTAGCTATGTACTAGTTAGAATGATTTATATACATATATATATATATATATATATAAGTATAGATATATATACTGTATATATACATATATGTATATATATATATATATATATATTATATATATATATATATATATATTATATATATATACTGTATATATATATATATATATATATTATATATATATATATATATACTGTATATATATATATATATATACATATATGTGTGTGTGTGTGTGTATCTATATATATATATATATATACATATATATATATATGTGTGTGTGTATGTACGTATGCATCCACACTCATAAATATATATATATATATATTTATATATATATATATATATATATATATCTCCACGAGTGTGTGTATGTACGTATGTGTATATGTTTACGTCTTCTCTATAAGCTGACATGTGAGTGCACGTATGCATGATTGTGCATGATTACGATTTTTGCTAAGTCAATATATTGCATGCACAATTATTTGGCAAAAACAATATTTCATTGTTTTGAAGCCGTTATTTAGTTCCAGAGTAAATACTTTCACTCTGAAAATCCTATTAAAAAAAATCTCCATGAGTGACATTGGCAAGCATTAGTTTTTCAAAAATGCCTTTTTACAAATAATCCTGAAATAACTTTCGATAAACATCACTCGTGGAAGGATTCCTCTTCTTCTTTCTCTACAGGCTTGTCATCTTACTGAGGGCCTTCTTCGACTGTCTTGGTTAGAGTTCTCTTGCTTTAGGGTACACTCTTTCACACTATTCTATCTAATTTATCTTCCTCTTGTTATGCAACAGTTTTTATAGTTTATATTTATTTTGATGTCGTTACTCCGCTTAAAATATTTTGTTTTTCTTGGTTTCATTTCTTCACTGGGATATTTTCCCTGTTGGGTCCCTTGGGCTTATAGCATATTGCTTTTCCAGCTAGGGTTGTAGCTTGGTGAGTAATAATAATAATAATAATAATAATAATAATAATAATAATTATAATGCTACTACTACTACTACTACTACTACTACTACTACTACTACTACTTCTAATAATAATAATAATAATAACAACAATAATAATAACAATAAAAGTATACCTGTAATAATGACATACCTATATTGTAGAGTGAGTAATAATAATAATAATAATAATAATAATAATAATAATAATAATAATAATAATACCCGTAAGGATGGCATACCTATATAGTAGAGTGAGTAATTTGGACAGCAGTAGATAAGCCTTTTTAAATTGCCTGAAAAAAGTCAAGAATAAATGATATCTCTTGTACGAAAGCTTCTCGCGAATGTAATAATAATAATAATAAT
>NC_090735.1:16443230-16465730 GCF_036898095.1 Palaemon carinicauda
AACTGTATGTGTATATATATGCATTCACGAGAGAGAGAGAGAGAGAGAGAGAGAGAGAGAGAGAGATGCAATTGCAGCTTATAACTGTATATGTGTATATACGCATTCCAGAGAGAGAGAGAGAGAGAGAGAGAGAGAGAGATGCAATTGCAGCTTATAACTGTATAAGTGTATATACGCATTCGAGAGAGAGAGAGAGAGAGAGAGAGAGAGAGAGGGTCAATTGCATCTGTGAAACATCTAAAGTACTCACTTATTATTATTATCCTTCAAAGGAGGAGACTATACACGTTCAATGAGTCAGGACAGAAGTCATTCAGCAAAATATCCTTAGTCAGTATGTCATTGAAAAAGGTCAAGAGGCCAAGTAACTTTGTTTAGTGTGTCATTGACTGCTGCCATTTGGCAAAACCTCCTTGTTTAATGTGTCGTTGGCAAAAGTCAAGTGATAAATTCCTGTTTAGTGAGTCCTCGAGAAATGTTTAGTGGCAAAATATCTTTACTTGGTCATGGATGATTAAGTTTTAAAGGCTAGGAGTCGTAAGATATTCCTATTGAATTATAAATGAATGAATTAAAAGAAATTTAAAGTATGAATGATAATAACCAAACCTGTTAGTATGTAGTATAGGGGCATGTATTGTAGGAAGATTAATTGTAATATGTTAAAAATCATATATGGGAATGCAAAGTGAAGATTTTTTCTAAGAAAACCCCAAAAAGGCTTATGAAATCTTTGGTTATCTCACCTTCCAGATAAAAGATTATACAAATAGATTTTTTTATAATTACTTCATATCTGATAAGTTTTTTTAGACTTCATTATAAGCTATTCAAAAATATCTCATGACTGATTACTAATTATCATTATCTAATATACTGTAACATTTTTCCATAAGGCACCAGAAGTGTTGATAAGAAAATCAAGAGGAAGAGAAATAAGATTAAATAGTGTCAATGAGTGCACCCTCAATCAATAAATCTAACCCAACACAGTGGACGACCATGGTACAGAGGCTATGGTACTACGCAAGACTAGAGAACAATAGTTTGATTTTAGAGTCCTTCTCCTAGAAGAGCTGCTTACCATAATTAAAGAGTCTCTTCTACCCTTGCCAAGAGGAAAGTAGCCACTGAACAATTACATTGCAATAGTTAACCCCTTGACCATAGAAGAATTATTTGGTAGTCTCAAGTGTTGTCAGGTGTATTAGAACAGAGGAGAATGTGAAGAGAATAGGCCAGACTATTCGATGTATGGTTATGCAAAAAAAAAAAAGAGCCGTAACCAGAGAGAGGGATCAAATGTAGTACTGTCTGACCATTCAAAGGATCCAATAACTCTCCAGCGGTAGTATCTTACCGGGTGGCTGGTGCCATGGCTAACCTAATACCTCTACCTCTGTTTAGAGAGAAATAAGTATTATCAGTAACTTTATTATCAATCTACCAATGATTATAACCGCAAAATTTTGTATTAAGAGTTAAACCTATCGTTCATAACATAAGGTACTATTACTTTTTTGTTGATATGATTTTTTTTTTTTATGTTATAGATCTACGATAATAATAACAATCAATCAAATTGTAAATAGTTTCCACTGAGACAAATATTGTTAAAATACCCAAAAGGATGGAGCTTAGAAATAATAAAAATTCTTTCTTTTTTTTATCTACCCACGGTGCACGTTATTTACAAACTGATTTTAGGAAATACTCAAACGAACAAAGTATTTTTTTTTTATTCTTTAGCCGAAGAAAGACAACACCAGGTCGAAGGAAGGCAATCAAAAAGTGGGTGAAGCAAAGCCATCCAGAACAAGCGCAGATCCTCCTTGTGCGTTCTTCTTCTTCTTCCCCCAACAACCGAGAGAGATTACGGCCTTCCATAAAAGATATAAATTTCGAGAAACTACATATGCGTTGGGCCTCCAAACAAGGCCCGAGGCGGGATAGGCCATCGAGGGCGAACTCGTCTGAGATAGTCATAAGGCAGAGAATGGGGGGCGGAAATGGTTCAATTTTTTTTTTTTTTTTTTTTTTTTTTTTTTTTTTTTTTTTTTTTTTTTCTTTTTTAACGTTATAATGTTTAATATTACCACGATATTCCTTGCCTCTGTTTCGGGTAATGGATTATGGTGTGCATTACACTGAATGGAAGTGAAGGAACAATTTTTAAATCAGTTTCATAGGAGGTGAATCTTCCCTATACAATAAAGAGCAAGTGTCTGGTAATATATATATATATATATATATATATAATAACTAAAAAAGCACTCTGAAATGCAGACCTCCGTCACGGCAGCGTATTTGGTCAACCTTTTCCTCGACCTTGATCTTGACCTTTGACCTAGGACTTTCAAAATTAAGTCACTTCCACGTCTCAATACATCAATAAACCCTTGGAAGTTGTTCAAAAACAAACACAAAAAGGTGCGAATACATAACTTCTTCCCAACTTCGTTGGCGGAAGTAATAAATGAATATATATATATATATATATACATACATATATATATATATATATATATATGTATATATATATGTGTGTGTATATGTATATATATAAATGTATATATATATATGAATATATATATATCTATGTATATATATAAATACGTATATATAAATATATATATATATATATATATATATCCGGTCACACTACCATTATTTTTCGAAACACTCAGCTCTACCCGTCCCTAGGGTAGGAGAAGAGAAAGAGTAGTCATACCCTGGTGAGAAGGGGGGAATGTGCGTGTGCGTATGCATGTGTGTGTAAATCTATCTAAATATTTAGCATTCATTTTTTATGTATTGCTTACACTATAATATATGCTATACATACATACATATGGAATCTTACGAGTAATTCAACTAGCGAAATATTACGAATATTTCACTACTCATTGACAATTAAGTGTCTGTGGGATTCACTACTAATAGCCCACCCTCTCTCTCTCTCTCTCTCTCTCTCTCTCTCTCTGTTCACAAACATACTTGTATTCATAAGAATTCCTCATATCTTTCATTTATATGGATTTTTTTATATTGATTTCCGACAGTCCCATGCATATTACAACAATCATACTCAGATAACCGTATAAAAAAAAGTTAATGACTTTTGTATGTCGTTGATGCCTTATTTATAGTAATGTCTGGATAAAAACAACTGATAACAAAGAAGTTTTCTATATTTAAAACAGCCATGAGCTATAAAATGGATTAATAATATATTCTCACTTATTTCAAATTAATTTTAATTCCCATCATCTTTTTCCCATCCCAAATATTCTAGAAACTGATGGGTTTCTAGTTACTGTGATGATTATCGTTAATAACGCTTCCAGAAGGATCAAATCACTGACAGGTGTTTCTTCAGACAGCCCTTACAATGTTTATAACACTTTTAGAAAGCTCAACGTCCTGTCTGTCTCAAATAAACAGCTAGACGGTTGGAATATCAACTATTTCAATCAAGACAATGCGACAATAAAAAACAAAACAATAAATTCTGTGATAAACAATCCAAGAGAAGCCGTGAGGCCCCCTAAAATAGGCCTTCTATTCGTTGTTTACCCATATCTCAGCATCCAACCTTCGATCTTTTCCTTTCCCTACTCTGCTCTTTTTTGGCATATATCCAGCGTAGGTATTCGGCAGATACCATCAGCCAAAGTTGAAGATATGTTTCCCAGAGGAGGGCTGAGATACAGCTCGTAATGAACAAGGTTTCACCGTTAAAAAATCGTCATTTTAATGGGAAATTTTCAGGAAAATATACTGTTCTCAGCCGTATTTTAGTAAGAAAAGGCGATCGAAATTTATATCATACCTTGTTATTATCCCTCTTTAACTTCAATATGTACGTTTTAAAAAGGTAAATGCCTGAAAACATTTATTTCAGGATTTGTACCATTTTTTATACGACAAATGTTTAACAGTTTTAAACAGATCCGTTTTTTTTTTCTTTTTTTTTTTTTTTTTGTGTGTGAGAAAAGTGTTAATTTTTACTAAAAGTTTCTTCTCTATTTTAGTACAAACTATATTTATTAACTATGGTCATTTTAATAGCATTATTTTTCCATCTGTCTATCAAGTTTTATTTTTGTTATTTGAATTTTTGCCCTTATTTTTTTTGTTAGAGATGTCCTAGATTAATTATTAACGAATGACTAATAGTCATATTCATTCACCTAATAAAACTCTATAATGATAAAAGTGTCCTAAATGATTATTGGGTGATCATGTTATTAGTTAGCCAGTTGTTAAATTTCATTTGGATCTCTCTAAATTATACACATATTAGTGAGTTTTATTCCTGGCAACTTAAGAGTGGTGACATATGCAATGAAATTTAAGACTTCTCTATACTGTATATGTCAAGTTATTAAGATTATGAAAGAAATTAGGCTCTTGATTATTTGATAAGAACAGGCCATAAAACCTAAAAATGTTGAACAACCATAACAAAACTATAAAAGTATGAAAATAATTTAAAAAAGTATGTAACAAGGTATTAGAATCAATTTTCAAATGATATTAAGACATAATTTCACTGTTTCTATAAAGTTTCTGTACCAAACTGCCATTAAATATGGGCATAAAAATCACAGAAAGTTCTCGAGTATAAAATTAGGGAACGTCCCTGCCTGGCGATCGCTGTACTGGGGTTCAAGTCCCGCTCAAGCTAGATAAGTTACTATAGTCAATTCTTTTTAGTTAGGCAGATTTGCACCGACGCGCAAGGGTGCCCTTTCAGCTTGGAAAAGTTTCCTGATCGCTTATTAGTTGGATAAGATAATTCTGACCAATCAGAGAGCAGGAAACCTTTCCGAGCTAAAAGGGCACCGCTGCGAGTCAGTGTAAATGCGCCTCATTAAAAGAAATTGAGTATAGTAGTATTTGCAACCTCGCCATCATTGTGAGTTAAGGATGTGGGTTTTGTGGAATCCTAGAGGTTTACCTAGCGAGTCACCAGCAGCCATTGTCTGGCCCTTCATGGTGCTAGCTTGGGAGGAGAGAGGGCATGGGCGCTGGTCATATGTATATATGATCAGTCTCTAGGGCATTGTCCTGCTAGGCCATTGTCACTGTCCCCTACATTCATGAACGGACTCTAGCCCTTAAAGGAAGTAACATTAATATTTCTAATGTCAGATCTTCGATTAGACAGTATCTATAACGTTTAAAACCTTCCAGGAGACTAGAATTACTACCAGATCTTTGATCAGAAGCAACTACAAAGTTTAAAACGCTTCCAGGAAACTAGAATTACTACCAGATCTTTGATCAGAAGCAACTACAAAGTTTAAAACGCTTCCAGAAGACTAGAATTACTACCAGATCTTAGATCAGAAGCAACTACAAAAGTTTAAAACGCTTCCAGAAGACTAGAATTACTACCAGATCTTAGATCAGAAGCAACTACAAAGTTTAAAACGCTTCCAGAAGACGAATATTACTGCCAGATCTTTGCTTAGACTGTATCTATAAAGTTTAAAACGCTTCCAGGAGACTAGAATTACTACCAGATCTTAGATCAGAAGCAACTACAAAGTTTAAAACGCTTTCAGAGGACTAGAATTACTACCAGATCTTTGATCAGAAGCAACTACAAAGTTTAAAACGCTTCCAGAAGACTAGAATTACTACCAGATCTTAGATCAGAAGCAACTACAAAGTTTAAAACGCTTCCAGAAGACTAGAATTACTACCAGATCTTAGATCAGAAGCAACTACAAAGTTTAAAACGCTTCCACAAGACGAATATTACTGCCAGATCTTTGCTTAGACTGTATCTATAAAGTTTAAAATGCTTCCAGAAGATTAAAATTACTGCCAGATCTTTGATCACAAGCAACTACAAAGTTTAAAACGCTTCCAGAAGACTGGAATTACTCTCAGATCTTAGACCAGAAGCAACTACAAAGTTTAAAACGCTTCTAGAAGACGAATATTACTGCCAGATCTTTGCTTAGACAGTATCTATAATGTTTAAAATGTTTCCAGAAGATTAAATCTACTACTAGACCTTTTCCCGAAAAAAAATCTGATTGTCTCGACTGTCCCAAAATGACATATTTTAAGATATCTATCTTATTATTGATAGCCAATCTCAGATTAAGATTTTCCTTTTTATATCAACTTCTTCACAATGAGAGAGAGAGAGAGAGAGAGAGAGAGAGAGAGAGAGAGAGAGAAATTATTATTATTATTATTACTAGCTTAACTACAACACTCGTTGGAAAAGCAGTATGCTATAAATTTTTTTAACCCGAGGGATCCAACAGGGAAAGTAGCCCAGTGAGGAAAGGAAATAAGTAGGTAGCAATTAGATTATATATAAATAATTGATAAAAAATTTTAATTATTCTAATAATTCAATATAAATCAGTCATATATAAACTAAAAAATGAGACATGCTAACCTGCTCAACAGATAAGCATTTACAAAAAGATTGAACTTTAGAGGTTCCACTGGAATAACTGTCTGAACAGGAAGATCATTCTACAATTCTACAGTTCTCAAAACTGGCGTGAAATTTTAGAATACTCTGCAGTATTGTGTTATAAGAGAGAAGGCAAGAATATTACATTAAACTTTATACACAGTATTACGTACAACATGGTATAGTCTTGTAAGATCTGATTGTAATGGATGATCTGAATTATGTAATGAAATATGAAAATATGTTGAGCCAAGTTGCGAATATTGACTAGATCTGGATTTGTCAGATTATTATTATTATTATTATTATTATTATCATTATTATTATTATTATTATTATTAGCCTGCTAGTACAGTGGTAACGTGTTTGCCTATTATTATTATTATTATTATTATTATTATTATTATTATTAGCCTGCTAGTACAGTGGTAACGTGTTTGCCTATTATTATTATTATTATTATTATTATTATTATTATTATTATTATTATTATTATTATTATTATTATTATTATTATTAGCCTGCTAGTACAGTGGTAACGTGTTTGCCTCGCATTCGCGTGGCAAGGGATCGATCCCCGCCCAGGGCCGTGAGTTTAAGCTGTTTACTGAGGAGGCTACTGCTGTGGTAGGGCACCACAGTGGGAGGTTGGGCTTGCCCGGCTGACGTTGTGGTGAGCATCTATTCTGATGGAACTGGATCTGAAACCAGACACCTTTATTATTATTATTATTATTATTATTATTATTAGCTAAGCTACAACCACAGTTGGAAAAGCAAGTTGTTATAAGCCCAAGGGCTCCAACAAGGATAAATACCCCAGTGAGGAAAATGAACAAGGAAATAAATAAACTACTGTACAAGAGAAGCAATGAACAATTGATACACAATATTTTAAAATCAGTAACAACATTAGAATAGATCTTTCATATTTAAACTATGAGATAGATGTCGCTCTTGAGTTACGTTTTATTTCATATATGAATATATCTTTAGAAATATTCTTAAGTATGTTTAGATTTATCCTTAATCATACAGATGCGACACCTCTGAATTCCTTGCTTTGATAAGAGCTAAAGTTTATCATTTTTGGGGGTTGGGGGTGTTTGTCAGTTTCTACATATGTTCGCTAAGTTTTATATTAAATAATAAACAATTACTCCTTTATTTCATTAACATTTCAGTTGTCAGAGACTGCAATATATGCACACTCTAATACACTGTTGTATTGATATATTCATATAAGTATACATCCTTAATATTATCCCTATAACCACGGTATTTTCTTATCATTTTACTTAAATAGCTCCAGTTTTTTTTTTTTTTATTAAGTAAAAGATTTGTTTTGTTTCATTGTTGGTGTCGGCTACCCCCCAAAATTGGGGGAAGTGCCTGGGTATATGTATGTATGTATGTATAGATAAATACTCCTCAATTTAATTAATGTTTTAGTTGTCAGAGCCTTAAATATATATAAACTCAGACAAAAACTGTTGTATTGAAATATTCATATAAGCAAACTTCCTTAACACCAGCCCTATTTCAAACCACTAAATTTTCTTATCATTTTACTTAAATGGCTCCATTATTTTTAGATTAAGTAATAGATGAATATTCCCAAATTTCATTGATGTTTTAATTTTCAGAGCCTAAATATATGTAAACTTTGACAAACTATTGTATTGATATGTTCTTATAAGTCAATATCCTTGACATCCTTATTTCACACCAAGGTATTTTCTTATAATTTTACTTCAATAAATATTCTCAAAGAATAATCTTTTAATTCCCCACTTGAAACATATTCACAAATCAATTAATTCTCCAATGAAATATTTCTCAAAAGTAAAAAAAAAAATACTTCCACATTTCGCAGAGACATCAATATTCGAATTAAATGTCCTTCAAACATCTATAAAAGATAAAAAAAGATACGAATCCTTCATTGACGAGGAAATAGGACGAATGAGATTTTCTCTGACATAGAATTATTAATGAAACTTGGGGTTTAATACTCCGTTTCATCTTTTATGTTTTATCACTCATCCGATTAGCAAGCAGAAGGGAAGGGCAAGTTTGCATTTTGCATTAAAATCTGTGGAATATGAAAGCACGTTAGGTCATTCTGTTGCTTTGCTGCCGGGGGTTATGCCATAATACTTATGTATATATACATATATATATATATATATATATATGAACGTATGTGCAATATATGTACATGATTATATATATGTTTATATATATATATATAAATATATATATATATATATATATTATATATATATATATATATATATGTGTGTGTGTGTGTGTGTGCGTGTATATATATATTCATATACATATATATGTATCTATAGGTAGATAGATACATAGATAGATAGATTGATAGACGTGTGTGCGTGGGATTATTTGCAAATAGGTGTTTCTGCATATCCCAATGCAGTATCACTATGTTATATGCTTTCATATTTGGTCGTGTCTATACCTATCAATATATATTTAAAATATGAATTGTTCTTATAAACGAACAAATGGATATATTTCCCTAGTTTGCAATGCACATGATTCAAATGGTTTTATTGACTTTTGCATAAAGATTTCTATAGATGCCATAATTCGCATGGAAAATAATAGTCTTGATGGTTTACTTCATTTATATTAGAATGTTGTTATATACATCTACAGTAAACAATCAGAATTATTATATTTTATATATACTTATTGGAGAACGTTGGTTTTTAGAGCAAACATCAAGTCAACAAACGAAAAAAGGAGAATTCTTTACCGGCACTATTGTAGTGCCAAAAAATTCCACCGATGTTAGCGAGGCGGCGTCTTTGACGTGCGTGACAGATGACTGTCGGGAACCCCTTTTTGTCGAAGCATTTTCGTAGCTAAATAATATTCCTCTTTCGCGTGTGGCGTGAATCAAATATGAATGGTGAAAATTGCCTTCCACCTTCCAATTACGACTCTATTCTCCTTCTAATTTCGTTCCCTCTGGCCCTCCGAAGACATACAGGGCCATACGGGGCCATACGGGGACCTACGGCGCCATACGGGGCCATACGGGGACCTACGGCGCCATACGGGGCCATACGGGGACCTACGGCACCCGATCCCAAGACAAAATATCACGTTGGCCGTGACGTCGGTGGATGGTTAATAGTCGATATCAAGGGAAGGCAAAGACCTTACGATAGACAAATATCTAGCCCCCCCCCCAACACCTCCTAGACAAATACCTGACTATATCATCCCAGTCCCCCTATTCTATTCAGTCTATTCCCCTTCCCACCTCCCCCCAACTGGTCCTACCTACTGCCAAAATTCTCTCCGACGACGTGCGTTTGATGTAGTTGTACGTTATTTGTAATAAGCTTGTAATCTGCGGTATCTGACATTTTTATGATATTAAATGAGAAACCGTCCTCTATTCACAGTAGCTTATGGAGCTTGCTTTTAATTCCAAGGACTTAAATATAGCAAACGAACGGACATCGGCAAGATTAGAGAGAAATTGCCTGTGCGTGCGTTCTGCGCGAATTACTGCTGTTTCATATAAACGCATTTAAAATGTAAAAGAAAAAGAAAAACATAATTCAGCCGGGTGAGGATGGTGAATGGCGTGAATGAGCGGCAATGTATGTGGAAATAGGGATTCGATAAATATGTGTTATGAAGGAAAGGAAGTAGAGAAATAGAACACAAAGTATGAGATGTAACGAAGGAAAGAAGGATGAAGCGACTTGAAGAAAAAAATAATTGTAATTAATTATTATTATTATTTATATTATTATTATTATTACTTGCTAAGCTACAACCCTAGTTGGAAAAGCAAGATGCTATAAGCCCAAGGGCTCCAAGAGGGAAAATAGCCCAGTGAGAAAAGGAAACAAGGAAAAATAAAATATTTCATGAACAGTAACAGCATTAAAAGAATTTTCTATATAAACTATAAAAACTTTAATAAAACAAGAGGAAAAGAAATAAGATAGAAGTGTGCCTGAGTGTACCCTCAAGCAAGAGAACTCTAACCCAAGAGAATGGAAGACCATTATGCAGAGGCTATGGGACTACCCGAGACTAGAGAACAAATTTGATTATGAAGTGTCCTCCTAGAAGAGCTGCTTACCATAGCTAAAATGTCTCTTCTACCCTTACCTGGAGGAGAGTGGTCGTGGCCACTGAGCAATTACAGATCAGTAGTTAGCCCCTGGAGAGAAGAAGAATTGTTTGGTAATCCCAGCGTTTCTCATGTTGTCAGGTGTATGAGGACAGAGGAGAGTATGTATAGAATAGGCCGACTTTTCAGTGTATGTGTGTAGGCATAGGGAAAATAAACCGTAACCAAAGAGTGGGATCCAATGTAGTATTGTCTGTCCAGTCAAAGGACCCAATAACTTTCTAGCAGTAGTATCTCAATGTTGTACTGTCCGGGCAGTAAAAGGTCACAATAACTCTAGCTGTAGTATCTCAACAGGTGGCTGGTGCCCAAATAGGAGTGAAAAGAATATGAAGCATAGGAAAAATAATAAAGGAGAAACCAGTAGAAACAAAAATGGCCAATTTAAAAGGGTCATTACTGGGTCAAACATAAAAGAATACTTTATCCAAGTGAAATCATAAACAACGAATGCAGTAAAACTTGAGTTAGTGTCTAAATTGCTTTAATATCCGGCTGTAAAATATAATGAACCAGCAGTAAATTGGCATGGAGTGCCGCTCCTGGAGAAGGCTATGCACCACTTTAGCGGTGCACGCACACACACACACACACACACACACACATATATATATATATATATATACACACACTCCAACTGATAGAAAGGAACTTCGATTTAATTATCATTATTATTATTATTATTAATATTATTATTATTGTTATTATTATTATTATTATTATTATTATTATTATTATTATTATTATTATTACTAGCTAAGCTAAACCTTAGTTGGAAAAGAAATATGCTATATACCCAAGGGCTCTAACAGGGAAAAATATCCCAGTGAGGAAAGTGATTAAAGAAATAAATAAACGATATGAGAAATAATGAACAATTAAACTAAGACATATAAAGAAAACAGTAACAACATCAAAACAGATATTTCATATATAAACTATAAAAAGACATATCAGTCTGTTCAACATAAAATCATTTGCTACACTACAAAAGGGTACACTCGGGCACACTATTCTAACTAATTTATCTTCCTCTTGTTTTGTTAAAGTTTTTATAAAAGCTTATATAATGAAACATTTATTTTAATGTTGTTACTGCTCTTAAGATATTTTGTCTTTCCTTGTTTCCTTTCCTTACTGGGCTATTTTCCTTGTTAGGCCCCTGGGCTTAAAGCATCTTTCTTTTCCAGCTAGGGTTGTAGCTTAGCAAGTAATAATAATAATAATGATAATAATAATAATAATAAAAATAATAATAATAATAATAATAATAATAATAATAATAATAATAATAATATAATAATAATAATAATAATAATAATAATAATAATAGTAATAATAATAATGAAAATAATAATAATAATAATAATAATAATAATAATAATAACAATAATAATATTTGCTTGGATGTGAATTTCAAATACATGGGTTTGTATTTCATTGTCATTATATATAGCATTAAATGTTATGAATGTCCAGTATTAGGCCTTTTAAGTTGTGTTTTATTGTAAAAGAATTAATTTCTTTCATTTGACGGAGGTTTTTGCAATAGCTAAGCTGGTTTATTGCATTGCAACTGGATATTTGGTCTATAAAACGCAGATAAGTATTGAATGAATGTAGTCACTGTGATTTACATTTATAAAGGTTGATTTAAGCTTATGTAGAACAGGCTGACATAAGTTTCTTTTATAGCATATATATGAAATATCTGTTTTCATGTTGGTAAGGTTTTTAATATATTTCATTTTAATTATTCATTACTTTTTATATCATTTTTTGTTTCCTTATTTTCTTTCCTCAATCAACTATTTTTTTTTCCTGTTGGAGCCCTTGGGCTTATATAATCTTGCTTTTCCAGCTAGGGTTGTAGCTTAGCTAATAATAATAATAATAATAATAATAATAATAATAATAATAATAATAATAATAATAATAATAATAATAATAATAATAATAATAATAATAGGGGTAATGAAAAGATACTATGAATGTACACAGTATATTAATATGTTGTTTGTTATAAAAATTAAGAGATATAATAGAAAATATTCATGTAATAACGATAGTATAATAACCATCTCTAAACGAATATCAATCTAAGCTCTTGTACGCATGCATTATTAAAAACATACCTTAAAAAATAATTTCAAAAACATCTAGATTTTTCTGTGTGTCACTTCAAGTGAGTTTAAGTAGGGCTAATGGTCTGATATGATATGACTTGAAATTTGGATGTTTCCCTTTGAAACTTAACCGTATTTTGCATCTCAAAGGAAAAAGTAAAGACGTAAATAATGTAATATCATCATCAGCATCATCGTCATCGTCATCTTCTCCGACGCCTATTGACGCAAAGAGCCTCGATTATATTTTGCCAGTCGTCTCTATCTTGAGCTTTTAATTCAATACTCCCCCATTCTTCATCTCCTACTTCACGTTTCATAGTCTCAGCCATGTAGGCCTAGGACTTCCAACTCTTCTAGTCCTTTGTGAAATAATATGATATACACGAAACAAACCGACGCCTATTGACGCAAAGAGCCTCGATTATATTTCGCCAGTCGTCTCTATCTTCAGTTTTCAAAAATCAATGCCTCTCCATTCATCCATTCCTTCTTCACGCTTCGTAGTTATCGGCCATGTAGGCCTTGGTCTTCCAACTCTTCTAGTCCCTTGTGGAATAATGTGATATACACGAAACAAAATCTATTCATTTAGTTTCCCAGTTTTATGGCTGATGATCTATAGAAATTATCAATAGATATCTTGCTGACTCATCTTTTAATTAGACCAAATCCATAGGTTTTTTAGGGGGGGTGGGGCAGTGGGGGTTAGGGAGATGAGTTTCGTATTATATGATACTTTACACACATATAATTCGTTTTCCTTGTGCATTACTGTTCCAGAAATGAGAATAGTAAATGCCATACTCATACTTTAATTACATGTTGACTGGAGCTATCTAGGAATTTTATACACACATATACACACATACACACACACATGTATATATATATATATATATATGTGTGTGTGTGTGTGTGTGTGAATAAACACACACACACATATATATATATATATATATATGTGTGTGTGTGTGTGTGTATATATATATATACACACAAAAAAACAACAGCAATAAATGCAACCGTTTTCTAATCCATTGCTTGACAAAAACCTCAGAAAAGTCAATTCATGTGTAGGGTTTGGCCAGTTTTCAACACCACGTTGGTCAGAATGGTTGGTGTTGGTGGGAGATTTTTGTCTGATCACTCACAGCAATGACAGCCCGGTATAGGTGGCCCTGACTGGTACAGCTTTACTGATCATGGGGATACACAAAACCTTTCACCACGTTAAGGTATTCTCACTCTGAAGGGGATATATATAAATATATATATATATATATATATATATGTATATATATAAATATATATATATATATATATATATAGAGAGAGAGAGAGAGAGAGAGAGAGAGAGAGATATTCACACACACACACACACATATATGTATATATATATATATATATATATACAGGTATATATGTGTGTATATTTATACATACATACATATATATATATATATATATATACATGTATATATCTTTGTTAATGACCTATTTACCATTGCCCTTGCATGTTAAGATAGGAATATTGCGGGTGAATTTCATAATACATTTTCCTAGCTGCAGCCTCTTGCATTAATATAAGCTGGATCGTCACCATTCCCTTCCCTTCAGGACCTTGGTGAGAATAGCAAATGGGAAATCGTATGAAGCACAAATTTCCACCCAGTTAACTAACATAATTGAATTTTGAGGACGCTCTTGCTCTCACGAAGGGAAAGAGGGAGGGAAGGGGGAGTGAGGGAGGAGGAGGAGGAGGGGTGTTTTGGTGCAGTATAAGGGGGTAAATGTTCCCCTTCCTTTCGAAATCCCCCCCCCCTCTCTCTCTCTCTCTCTCTGTCTCTCTCTCTCTCTTGTGGAAGGTCGGATTTCATTATTGAAGTTCACGTGGTGCCTGACATTAAAACATATGAGAAAGGACCGCAGAGTAACGCAAAGGACCTTTATGTTGAGGCTGGCATCCTAAAATGTCGTGGAAAAGAGGAGGTGGAGTATTTAAAGTAAGAGAAAAGAAAGGGGAAGGGGGAAAAGATGAAAGAAAGGATGGGTAAATTGGATAGAGGGGAGAGAGAAGAACAGACGAGGAGAATAAACGAAGGGATAGGATCAATGACTTTTCGCTGGCAGGGGAAAAGTGCAGGGGAAGAGGCAAGTAAGGACGGAGGTACAGAAGGAGAAATGAGTAAGAAATGTATTTAAAGGAGGATATTAAAATCATGTAAGAGAGAGAGAGAGAGAGAGAGAGAGAGAGAGAGAGAGATGGTACAGGGTACCAGATATTCATTACCAATTTTACGAGAGAGAGAGAGAGAGAGAGAGAGAGAGAGAGAGAGAGAGATGGTACAGGGTACCAGATATTCATTACCAATTTTACGAGAGAGAGAGAGAGAGAGAGAGAGAGAGAGAGAGAGAGAGATGGTACAGGGTACCAGATATTCATTACCAATTTTACGAGAGAGAGAGAGAGAGAGAGAGAGAGAGAGAGAGAGAGATTGATGACTTGACTTTTTTTTTTATAAATGATAGAGATGAGAAACGTTGATGGCCGTACTCCATATTGAGAGAGAGAGAGAGAGAGAGAGAGAGAGAGAGAGAGAAACTCACAACCACGACCCTTCTTATTACAAGCAAGATGTCTGTATCTTTCGTGCATTGATGCATCATGCATAATTGCTTTTGCAAACCCCTTTGGCCAAGTATCCATTGCAGTAAAATTCTGGCTTCTCTTCCACTCCAATATCTTTCTTGATCAAATTCTTTATTCGCGTTTCCATTGACAGCTCGACCCCTCTCATTGCATGGTAATGGAACTGTATATATTGTTACATACGTCTCTTTTCGTTTCATTTTCTTTTATGTTCGCGGAAAATAATTTTAAGATATTTACATATATACATATATATATATATATATATACATACATACATACATACATACATATATATATATATATATATATATGTATGTATATATATATATATGTATATATATATACATACAGTCAGTATATATATATATATACATATATATATATATATATATATACATACATGCATATATATATATGATATATACTGTATATATATATATATATATATGTATATACATTTATGTATATATATATATATATATATTATATGCAGACACAATATTCTATAAAATTCTCATTCATCATAATTACTATCACTAACCTTATTAGAGAGAGAGAGAGAGAGAGAGAGAGAGAGAGAGAGATAAATTCTAATTAAATGGCGAAGTGATATGAAATAACATTTAATAGATGTATAACAAATAGATTAAACAGAAATAATGAAGGAAAATAAATGAAATTGGAACCCCTAGAGACGGGCAAAAGGGAAAGGGATAAGTATCGAAGTACAAAGGAGAAATAAACAGAAATAAATAGAAGATAAAACATCAAGGGACGGATTCTTTCTATCTGATGTTAAAACATTATGGTACTGTAAGGGAGTGACTCTTTCTCTCCGATTCGCGTGGAAAATTCTACTGAATTTTATACTATCTAATCTAATTATGATGCAGCAATATGGAAATCAGTCTCAGCACGAGGTGTCATACAAAGACCAGAATATACACTGTTGAGGATTTGCAAAAAAAAAAAAAAAAAAAAAAAACAGTAAATGCCTGACAACATTTTTTCCCAGAATTTTTTATCGTTTCAAAAAATGATATATTGACGTTATGGAGTGATATTACACACACCAACTCGTAAAAGATGATAATGATGTAGAGGAAAATTACAGTCGCCTGTATTTTTCTGAAATACGACCGAGAACAATAATTTTTACGGAGAATTTCCGATTAAAATTACGGATTTTTTAAGTGTATGATTGTGATTTTATAAAGTTTGGTCATGAGTTGTACCTCGTTTCAAAGAGCAAGATTATGCAACGCTAATTTGCATAACTGACTTTCTTGTAGAGACTGGACTGCAGTTGTGAGTTTGTTCACACTGTCTAAACAAGAGAATATGATTATATTACAGCCAAGTCAACACGAGATCTAAAAGACGATTGTGTAGAAATAACATGATAGTTCTGCCTTAATTATGAAGACATGATATAAGGCTGTTCACTCTTGTTACACGATCAAATGACGTGAATATATTTCCATAGCACTGTACTCAAACTGCATCTTAATATCATCATCATCATCATCATCATCATCATCTCCTCCTACGCCTATTGACGCAAAGGGTTTCGATTATATTTTGCCAGTCGTCTCTATCTTGAGATTTTAAATCATACTTCTCCATTCATCATCTCCTACTTCAGGCTTCATAGTCCTCAGCCATGTAGGCCAAGGTCTTCCAACTCTTCTAGTGCCTTGTGGAACCCAGTTGAACGTCTGATGAAATAATCTCTCTTGATATCACCCTAAAAAAATACGATGCTATTCTTTTTTAATCTATTTCCAGATGCTTTTAATTTTTTTCATGATATAAAGACTATTCCAACTCGTACTAGGAATGGCATAAATTTTAAGACCTTTTGCAATACAATAATTTGTCTGATATCGTTTTTATTAGACTGATTGCAATGATTTACCTTCTTATTGCTTTAAATATCTTCGCTTAACTTTTATATATTTTTAGATATTCATCAATATCTTTTTCTTTACTATTATTAATCTTTATTTATATTTGTTTTCAGACTTATTTTTTAATCTTATTACAATATAGCTTTAGTTATTAAGATCTACTGTATATATTTCTCTATACTGAAATGATTTTGGCTTTATTCCTTTCGTTTTATAAATGATCGTTCTTTTAATTACCTTTTTATTACGGACCTTTCTATCAATCAATGTTTTACTTAATAGATTAGAGCATAAAAGCATTTCTGAAAATTATTGACAAAATCTTCATCACAGTAAAGTAAACGTTTTAGTCATAATGATACGGAAAATTACAATAAAATACAATTATATAGAGAATGCTAAAACTTTTCATAAAGAGTGACTTATAGTTATGGTATTTATGAAAAAATTTAAATGTCTTGGACCAAATCACGTAATTTTTTTAAACGAATGTATGAACAGCGAACGTTTTACCTTACAAAGTTGTGGTGGCCAATGTGGTAATGTCCCTGAATGGTGAACGCCAGACCGGGGTTCAAGTCCTTCTCAAACTCATCAGTTTCTTTAGTTGTTGCAACCTCACCATCCTTGTGAGGTAAGGATGGGGTGTTTGTGGGAGCCTATAGGTCTATCTGCTGAGTCATCAGCAGAAATTGCCTGACTCTCCCTGGTCTTAGCTTGGGTGGAGAGGGGGCTTGGTCGCTGATCATATGTATACATGATCAATCTTTAGGGCATTGTCCTGCTCGCTAGGGCAATGTCTCTGTCTTTTGCCTCTGCCATTCATGCTCGGCCTTTAAACCTTTAAGGGTTGTACAACATAACATAATCCTAAAGAGAATCAGTGCCCACAAGAGTTGAATCTAACAACATTTTTATAAAAAAAAAAAAAAAAATCGGTGTTTTTGAAATTGTGTTCTAGGTCTCGTCTGACGGTAAAATGATAAAAAGGGAAGGAGAAATGACATATCATTAACGAACCAAGTCCGTTGTCTCCGTGTTTTTCAACAAGAACTCTGAACTCTAATTACGATGAGTGGCGGGGGGGGGGGGGGGGGATATGGTCTACCATATTAAAAGGACATTTTGCTTAGGGAATTTTCTTCTTGTTCTTCTTCTTCTTCTTCTTCTTCTTCTTTCGCTTAAGCTTTTACCACCGTCTAGTCTTAAAAGAGTATCGGAAGATTCGGTGAGTAGGGTTTTCGAATTGGTGTAATTGGTAAAGAAAAATTTCCGATGATTTTTCCTCGCCTTTCAAAGGTTTTTCATTAACCACTGCCCTATCAATAGTCTAGACCAGTCTAGAGACCGACCATATTACATATGATCAGCGCCAAAGCCCCCTCTCCACCCAAACTAGGACCACGAAGGGCCAGGCAATGGCTGCTGATGACTCAGCAAATAGACCTATGGGCTCCCCCCCAAATCCCCCATTCTTAGCTCACAAGGATGGTGATGTTGCAGCGATCAGAGGAACTAACGAGTTTGAGCGAGACTCGAACCCTAGTCTGGAAATCACCAGGTAAGGACGATACCACCAGCCCATCGCAACCTGAAGGTATTCCATTCTCTGTAAAGATTTTAGACTTCTTGAATCGTTGTAAACATTTTAGAAGCTTTGCACTACTGTAATTGCAATTGGTGATACAGACTATCTGAATATAATTTCTTTGCAATTTCTGTGAGCATATTTCGGTTAATAACAACCTTTTGATACATCAATTGTTTTATGTAAGCTTGAAAGTTTTTACATCAGGTCTTTAGTTCTAAAAGTTTTAATAGTTTTCAAAGGGGTTTTGAAAACTTGGGTTTTATTAAAGAATAGGAAGATACTACACTTTCCTTGTACTGTAGTTTTCATCTATGTTAAGAAATAAATACACGAGATAAACACACACAAACACACACACACACACACACACATATATATATATATATATGTATATATATATATATATATATATACAATATATATACATAATACATACACATACATATATATATATATATATGTTATATATATAAATATATATATGAATATACATACATACATGTATATATATAATACATATATATATATATATATATACATATATATATATATATATATATACTGTATATATGAAAACAAATAAGTAAATATATATATATATATAATATATATATATATATATATATACATATATATATGTATATATATATATATATATATATGCGTGTATGTGTATGAGTTAAACTAAAAGTCCAATCAAAATAACACAATACATATATTCCGGATGGCTACAACATCATTCTCCTTTGCTCACGAATGTTTATTTTACAGATGACTTACGTATTTATGTGCACTTCAATATACCGTTATAGAATAACAACTTTGGCCGGATTAGCGGTGATGATTAAAGTCTCTATTCGATGATAGGGGAGGATGAGAGGATGAGATACTGTTTTGATTCTCTCTCTCTCTCTCTCGCTCTCTCTCTCTCTCTCTCTCTCTCTCTCTCTCTCTCTCTTAATTGATCTTCTCCCATCCCAGCATCGCTTTATTTCTTATTTTCCTTCTTCGTTTTCTTCTATTCTCTCCATTTTTCTTTCCCTGTGATCAATTTGTTCCAATAAATTTTACTTGAATATTTAATCAATTGGTTTAGGAAGTAGAACAATGGTATCCAGTTATCATAAACCAATTCACGACGAAAAACTTAAATGTACTATTATAGCCTCCTGGCTAGTACAGTGGTAACGTAATCACCTAACATTCCCAAGGCGGCAGATCGATCCCAGCCCGGGACCCTGAGTTTAATCCACTACTACGTTTGGGTACCACAGAGGGGTGGGTTGGGCTTGCCCGGCTGACGTTCTGGTGAGCGTCTATTCTGATGATACTGTAACTGAAACCAGACAACTTTACCTTTACCTTTACCTGAATACAGGGCGTCAGGGAGTAGAATGGGAGCCATATTGCCTTCTTGGGAAAAGATAAGGAAAGAAAAACAGCATATTTTAGTGAACCAAGTCTACTTTCAACTGGTTTCAAAAGGGAATGTACCAACCGTGTGTCACACGATCGTACATAGTAACGACATTTCATTTTGTGTATATATCAAGCTTGTATCTTCGCTCTTCCCTCGCACTAAAAAGAACCTCAATAAACATGCCTGTTATTCTCACCGTTAACGGTGTCGGTTTTGAACAGGAAATTTCCTGTTGCATTGAGCTTTTGTATATAAAGGAGAGTGTCCTGTAATAAACTCACGTATATATCATGCTTGTATCTTCGCTCTTTCCCTCGCACTAAAAAGAACCTCAATAAACATGCCTGTTTTCTCACCGCTAACGGTGTCGGTTTTAAACAGGAAATTTCCTGTTGCTTTCATCCTGTCTTTGAGTCACAACCTTCTCTCGACCCGTCACTGGAACAACCCTGACATCTAAATACGATCAGTCTATGCTACTTAAACACATTTACTTCTGGAGTAGCTCCAATTTTATATTTCTTTACAAGTGTATCTATGGTAAACGTATAGAAATGACAGCAATATCGAAACAAGTCTACATTGCTATTGTACGTATTATATGGGCTATATCACGCCACTTTCCTTGATAAAGATTTTTTAACAACTAAACCTCAATTTAATTACCAGTAAACTATTTGAATTACAAAAAAAAAAAAAAAAAAAAAAAAAAAAAAAGTATGGATACACAATTTATAGAATAAACATATTATTCCCCTTCATTTCTGTCTGATTATAAAGTGGGTATAAGTAAAGACGTTGCCATTGAGATATAAACATAATTTTTTCCTTTCTTCAATTTACTTCTTAGCTCATATCTAAGGCCACTCTCTACGAAGATCGGTGTGAATTTCTTTATGAATTAAATGCCTGATTATCTTTTTTCCTTTTTGTTCATAGTTCAAAGAAATAGTCGAAATATACTATCTTCGTTATTGACCACTTATAGTTTAACAGTTAAATACTTAATGTATAACAGATTGATGACGGAAAAATAACACTTGTTCCTTAATAGTCATTAAAGGGGGATTTCTCTAACAGTGATGAAAGTTACTTGTCTCTTAATATTTCTTATCAAACGATTATTCTCAAATATCCTCATCATGTTAACGATTTCCCAGGAATGTAGATTGATCCCTCATGGTGGCTCTTAATTATCAGATCCTTTTTGTTATCAAATTGAAGGCTGTGCACTTGAGAATAATTCTGCCCAGTGAATGTTATGTGAATGTTAGGAAGGGCTGAATTACTGCCACGGGAAGGGAATAGGAAGATTTGGTTTGACTGGAATGATGAAGATAGTCCACACGCACACACACACACACACACACACATATATATATATATATGACAACAATATATATATATGTATATATATATATATATATATATATATGCAGAAGAACCACAGGGAAAATGAAAATACGAAATATACGCTTAAGTCCTGACTAGTTTCGTGATACTTCCTCTGAGGAAGTATCACGAAACTAGTCAGGATTTAAGCGTATATTTCGTATTTTCATTTTCCCTGTGGTTCTTCTGCATCTGAGCATCACGTTTTCCTGTGACTTTTACGCATATATATATATATATATATATACACACACACACATATATATATATATATACATATATGTGTGTATACATACTGTATATATATATATATATATATATACATATATATATATATATATATATATACATTTATATGCACCGTATCTATAAGAATAAATATATTTGCATACGCTAATCAACAGTTAGATAAATAGATAGATAATTAGATAGATAGACATATATATGGTGTTTCTACATGGGAATTTTTTATTCCAATTGCAAGGATTGATTGATTGATTGATTGAAAGGAGGGATTTCTATATAAGTAATATGAATAACTTAATCAATTATTATAGAGGTGAGGATTAAGAAAACATTCGGAATGCAAGCTCAAGATTAAATGTTCTTCTTAGATACATTTCTCCTTTAAATAGAATGTAATGAAAAAAAATATCTTTTCTATATTATGCTAACAAACGTATGTAGAATTCTACAGTAGGTAAATATATAAATTACATTATTGCTTATTTCACGCTACTCTAAAGAAAAACCAACTAAATCTCT
>NC_090735.1:16473230-16474445 GCF_036898095.1 Palaemon carinicauda
TACAAAAACATACAAAAAACCTTTAGGACTGTTTCTAGTAACATTCTAAACTACTGTTTGACCTTTTAATTGATTACATCAATCTAGAATTGGTGTTCTTTGTTTTATGATCTTTCGTTGTTACTCAACATTAATCCAAAATATGATAATTGTCATAGTGTAATTGACAACTATAGAACGCATTACGATGTACTCACTTCTACCCCGGAGTCTTGGCAATAATAATAATAATAATAATAATAATAATAATAATAATAATAATTTAGTGATATTTGAAGAAATAAAGAATCAAAGGAACTTGGGCTGTAAAGAACAGAGGGAATAATTTCTTATCATTACTATCATAATTATCAATACTTTTATGATTGTTCAAAATGTGATCAGATAATAAGAAACAGATATGAAGTGGTAGAATTAATAGGCAAGACCTCAATATATATAGGTAGAAGAAATAGAGAAACGTTAGCCATTATAACATAAAAGTAAGTAAAATGGAATCATAATTGCATTTAAAACTCCATTATAACGTCGCTTAGATTGATATGCTCAAATATCTAAATTGCAATGCAATAACAATCTATAAAATCTATGCTGTGGGACATCTAACTTCATGTTAATTTCGATACTAATTCTTTGGCTTTTCTCCTCCCCCATATGCACTAAAAAAGGCAATTCAGGATTTTTTTATGTCTTCTCTTATATTGTAAAATTCCAATTTTTTTTTCAGCCATTCTCCCCACATTACCAAGCCATATACAACACAGTTACTCAACTTACTTAACTTTAAGGGCTGTTTTTCTGGTTTTATACTGCAGGGGAACCTTAGTCTCTATAGGACTTCCAAAGTAATTTTATCATCTTCGTTCGAAAACCTTTAACATTTCACACCATTTCACAACATTTCACAACATTTCCCTTTGCTCTTTAAAACTTACATTCTCTCTTTCTCTCTACGCACAGTGGAAATATTTCATCTAAATGGCTCTAATATTTTTTTTTTATTATTCTCAAACAGTTGGGTCAAAGAATCTCCACAGAATATTTTGTATACACCTTACTATCTCTTTTGCATTCTAAGAGAAGGATTCAATAGCTTTCATTATCTCAGAAATTTTCTTTGCATCATCCCTAAATGAAATCCATTTCTTTTAAAAACACGCGCTACTCCACACTTCCTTCATTCGCACTCCCTTAGATTTCTGTATGGTATATAGA
>NC_090735.1:16474945-16482445 GCF_036898095.1 Palaemon carinicauda
AGAGAGAGAGAGAGAGAGAGAGAGAGAGAGAGAGAGAGAGAGAGAGGCTGAGTGAAGAAGCTCGGCCTTCCCTTCCGTAGAGTCAGACGACTACAGCATCCAGCATCATCTGGAAAAGGAAGATGAACAGATTTAAAGTCTGAGAGTCTTCCAATTTCCTAATGGAGTCTCTCACGTGATACAATCTCTCCGTCACTCGCAATTCTCAATAAACTAGTTTGGTCAACTGTATTTTACTACAACAGAAAATTCTTAAGCTTCTGATTTTCGAATGTAAAGATATCAATCGTATATTTTGGTATTCATTCCAGATTTTTGCTTTGTTGAGATAATTTGTATTTATTTTCAATTGATCAATGATTATTTCTAATTATATGTGGTTTCAAATAACATATGAAATTAGTTTTCACATACAATTTCACAATACCTTTTGATTCATTGATTTTGGGTGAGAAACATGATTAAACTTTGGACCATCTCTCTCTCTCTCTCTCTCTCTCTCTCTCTCTCTCTCTCTCTCTCTCTCTCTCTCTCTCTCATAGTTAGTTATCCAGTAATCCAAAACATGATTGCCAATCATTTATTCATTCCTGTAGTTCTTTCAGTAGCGTAGTATAAAGTTATAAGATTTGGATAATATTAGATTGGCAAACTAAAGTATTCAAAATCGGTATTTAATGTATTATGACTTTAATAATATAAGAATAATGGAAAGAAAACTCGTTTTAAAATTTCTTTAAATTGCTACTGACATCGAAATAAAATTCAAAGAACTATCGTTTCTCATTCATAATCATATTGTTAAAAAAAGGTATTAATATATATATATATATATATTATATATATATATATATATATATATATGTATATATATATATATATATATATATACATATATATATATATATGTATATATATATATATATATATATATATATATATATATATATATATATATATATATATACAAACCCATGCATGCACATATATGTACGTGCAATATATATATATATATATATATATATATGTATTTATATATACATACATATATATGCGTATATAGTGTATGTGTATGTTTATATATTCATACTGTATATATATATATATATATATATATATATATATATGTGTGTGTGTGTGTGTGTTGTATATATACAGTATATATGTATATATATTATATACATACATATTTACTACATGGGATATATATATATATATATATATATATATATATATATATATGTATATATAGACATATACTGCATATACGTACTTGTATGTATATGTACTGTATATGTATATGTGCACGCGTTACTACAGTGCACATAAATATTCACGAATTATGAAGTAGCCTACAGTTGCAGTAACCCTACACCATACTTGTCACACCCTTTAAGCGGCTGCTAACATGGAAAATAAACGTAACACGAAAATATTCCTCTTCTTTCATAAACTCTATTCCTGGTAGAAAATTGTTGGGATATATTTACTCGGATATAAAAGAAATACATTTTATTCATGTTTGTAAGTGTGATACCAAAAGTGTAACGGTGTGTGCATTGGGTTAATATTTTCATGTATATCCGTTTTAAAGATTTTTCTGGTTACTACCGATTCTATATTTCACACTGATATATCTTTCATAAAATACATGGAAACAACTTTTATTTTCGCAAAAGTTATATATGTTGAAATGTTATATAATTATTAAATATTAAACTCAAATAATACATTGAAAACGTCCCTGCTTAGTTATTTGCTGGACCGAAGTCTAGTCCCGCTCAAGCTGGATAGTTTCTTGTAGTGTCTGCAAACTCACCATCCTTGTGAGTTTAAGATGAAAGGTTCGTGGGAGCCTATAAGTCTACCTGTTGAGTCTAATCTGCCATTGCCTGGTGCTCCATGGTGTTAGCTTAGGTGCTGATCTTTTGTATATATGTTAATTCTCTAAGACATTGTCCTGCTAACCAGAACAATGTTACTGTCCATTACCTCTGCCATTCATGAGTGGCAGTTAAACCTTACACACACACACACACATACATATTTATATATATTTATATATATATATATATATATATATATATATATATATATATATATATATATATATATAAACACACACACATATATATATATACATATATATATATATATACACACACATATATATATATATATATATATATATATATATATATATATATGAATATGGTACACACACAAATAAACTCACAGATATATATATATATATATATATATATATATATATATATATATATATATATATATATGTGTGTGTGTGTGTGTGTGTGTGTATGTGTGTGCGTGTGTGCGTGTGTAGGCCTATGAGTGTTTCATCATATAACCTATTTTGCAATATAGTTCTAAAGTCATTACTGAAGCGAGGAGTGGATAAATGCAAATTAAAATAACAATTTAAAACCAATTAATAAACAAAGTGATTACTGTAATCGAGTTCTCAAAGCAATTCACAAACAATTAACTACAAATACTCTCATAAACATCAAGAGAACAAATCTACGGGAAATCTCACTCCACTCGTGGCAGGCTATTCAACATCGTTAAACCTTTACAAAATATGAAGGTACCATTTTTTTTTTTTTTTTTTTTTTTTTTTACAAATATGTGAATTATGATCACTGTTGTTTGGGTTACATTAGAACATGCTTACACTGTTAAAAAAAAAAACCCGTAATTTTAATCGGAAATTCTCCATAAGAATATACTGTTCTCAGCCGTATTTCAGTAAAATATAGGAGACCGTAATTTTACCTTATTTTTTTATTATCTTTTATGGGTTGGTGATCATAATATCACTCATTAACGTCAATATATCCGTTTTTAAAACGGCAAATGAGAGAAAGACTACAAGGTATCTCATAGCTTTCTTCCATTATACGAGAGAAAGAGAGCCTTACCTTATTGCCTTATTTTTTGTTTGGGTTCCTCCAGGTCCCTCAGTGTGAGGCACCTCGTATATCCACCAGAGAGTTGCTAATGCATCTTCCGGTGTATTTTGCATCTTACAGTCTTGGATGGTCTGGGATGCATCTTAGGTATCTATCGAGTTTATTCTTAAACACATCTACGCTCACTCCTGATATGTTTCTTAGATGAGCAGGCAGCACATTAAATAGTCGCTGCATTATCGATGCTGGTGCGTAGTGGATTAATGTCCTGTGCGCCTTCCTTAGTTTTCCTGGTATATTTTTTGGCACTATTAATCTACCTCGGCTTGCTCTTTCTGATATTTTTAGCTCCATGATGTTTTCAGTAATTCCTTCTATTTGCTTCCATGCTTGTATTATCATGTAGCGTTCTCTTCTCCTTTCTAGACTGTATAGTTTTAAAATTTGCAGTCTTTCCCAGTAGTCAAGGTCTTTAACTTTTTCTATTCTAGCAGTATAGGACCTTTGTACACTCTCTATTTATGCAATATCCTTTTGCTAGTGTGGGTACCATATCACATTGCAGTACTCGAGTGTACTACGTACATAAGTTTTGTAAAGCCTAATCATGTGTTCAGCTTTTCTTGTTTTAAAGTGTCTGAATAACATTCCCATTTTTGCTTTACATTTAGCCAACAGTGTTGCTATTTGGTCGTTGCATAACATATTCCTATTTAACATTACACCAAGGTCTTTAATTGCTTCCTTGTTTGTGATTGTCTCGTTATTAGGTCCCTTGTATGCATATACCATTCCTTCTCTGTTTCCATAATTCATTGATTTGAATTTATCGGAGTTAAATACCATCCTATTTATCTCCGCCAATTCATATATTTTGTTTAGATCTCTTTGTAGTGAGTTCCTATCTTCATCACCAGTAATTTCTCTACTTATTCTTGTGTCATCGGCGAAACTTCTCACTACAGAGTTTTCAACATCGCAGTCTATGTCTGAGATCATAATAACAAACAGCGGTGCAGCTAAAACCGTACCTTGTGGCACGCCAGATATTACCTAAGCTTCATCCGATTTCTCGTCATTTGCAACCACTATCTTTTTTCTGTTTTGCAGGAATTCTTTTACCCATTTTCCTATCTTTCCCACAATATTATGCTTTCTCATTTTTTTCTCTAATATATTGTGGTCTACCTTGTCAAAGGCTTTTGCAAAATCTAGATAGATCACATCTGTGTCTTTTTCACTTATCATATTTTTGTATATGTTTTCATAGTGTGCTATCAGTTGGGTTTGTGTACTTTTTCCAGGCACAAAACCGTGTTGACCTATATTAAACAGATTATTTTTAACCAAATGATCCATTATTTTCTTTTTTATTACACTTTCATAATATGTGATGTTAGACTAACAGGTCTATAATTGCTTGCCTCTAGTCTTGATCCACTTTTGAAGATAGGGGTTATATAAGCTAATTTATGTTTAACATATATCTTGCTCATATCTACACTTTGTTTTAGCAGTATTGCAAGCGGCTTCGCGATAGTGTTTGCAGTTTTATTTAACAAAATCGCTGGAACTCCATCTGGTCCGGCTGCCGATCCATTTTTAATTTCGTTTATAGCCTTGACAATATCTGCTTCATTAATATCTACATCCGTTAGATATTCAACATTTTCTTCTCTCATTTCTGTTTCATTATTCTCATTCGCAATTCTTGGCGTGAACTCACTCTTATATTTTTCTGCTAATATGTTGCATATTTCCTTTTTTTTATTCGTTAGCCGTCCTTCAATTCTTAGAGGGCCTATTTATATTATCCCTTTATTCATCTTTTTTGCATAGGAGTAAAGTACTTTGGGGTTTCTTTTTATATTTTGAAGTGTCCTTTCTTCTAAGTCCCTTTTTTCATTTTCTTTCGACTGTATAATCTTTTGTTCTGCATTTTCTATGTTACATTTTATTTCAATCATTTTCCACGTATTTTTTTCTTTTGCAAGATTTTTCTTCCACTTTCTAATTTTCTGAAATAAGATCCTTCTGTCTCTTGGTATGCACGTCTTTTGTTTATTGTTTTTTTTCGGTACATATTTTTCAACAATTTTCTCCAGTATTTTGTACAGTATGTCCGTATTTACCTGTATATTATCATTTACAAATACATTTTTCCATTCTTTATTCAGTTCTTCATTTATTTCTGACCATTTTATATTCTTACTGTAAAAATTATATTTTCCATATCCTTCCCAAAGTTTTGTGCTTTTATTAATTCTGCGATCACTTGCTTTGGAATGAACTATCAATTCTATGACATTGTGGTCTGAAATTCCCGTGTTATACACTATTATTTCTTTAACATAATTCACCTCATTCACAAATACTAGATCTAGGACATTTTCCTTTCTTGTTTGAATGTGGTTTATTTGTTGCATATTATGTTCTAATAGCATATCTTGAAGCTTTTCAAATTGCCTCTTATCTTCTGCGCTACTATTACTCTCTTTTTTATATGTATACATACAACCACTTTCTTCTATCCGTTCTTTCCAATCCACTAAAGGAAAGTTAAAATCTCCGGATAGGAGTATATTCCAGTCTTTATAGTTTCTACATATATCATCTATTTTTTCTATTATTATGTCAAACTCCTTAGTATTTGGGGGTCTGTAAACTACAATATTCACTAGTTTTTCAAATTCAAATTCTACCGCAATCAATTCACATTCTGTGTTGCTGTATTTTTCACAGACTTTTCCTTGATTTATGTCTCTTCCATATATTGCGGTTCCCCCTTCATTCCTATTTTTTCTGTCTGATCTATAAGTTTGGAAACCCTTTATCTGGTCATTACTGCCAGTCTCTTGGGAATACCATGTTTCACTTATATTTAATATATCTATTTTTTCAATTTGGGTTAGTTCTTCTAGGAACTCTATTTTCCTTTTAGAGTTACTCGTGACTAAACCCTGTCCATTCATCACTATTATGGTTTGTGTTTCATCCCCATTATCTAATATTGGTAATAATATGGATTCTCCCATGCTTCCTTCCTGTTCTGATATGATGTTCTTTTCTTCATTTCTCGGAATTCTGCCATTAAAAAATCCAACTTTTCTATTATATTTGTTCTTTCGCCTTCATATTTATTTTTGTGTGTATACCTGCAATTATCCCCATATCTGCACCAACCCCTGGCATTATAGATGTATTCTTTGTAGTTGGGCTCTATTTGTGCAGATTTGGGTTGAAAGGCCTCATATCTTGGGGTTTTTGGTGCATAGTGCGGTACATACGCGGCCTGCTTTTTTGTTTCTTTTATTTGTTTCATTTTTGCTTTCATTTTTCTTTTCAGTTTGCTGAGTTTTCTTACTCTCATTCATAGTTAGAGGATGCATATATCGACATTTTTTGTTGAAACTGCATCCTTTTCCTTCTTTAAGGGTTTTGCATATTTTTGGATGGAGATCTCTGCATTCGTCTCCATATCCGTCTAAATACGCACATTTACCGTATATTTCATAATTATGGCATATCTTTGGATGCTTGTAGTAGCATCTTTCGCCAAATCTGCAATTCCCTCTTTTCAGCATATTACAGACTATATCTTTTTTTTTTTTTTCTTGTTCTTGCTCTTCCCTAAAAGTATGTAGGTCCGGGTAGAGTCTCTTGGGTCTATTATTTGTTTCCATCTGATAATTTATTTCTTCATAAGTATGTTGTTGGATGGCATCATAAGTTATATCAATGATTTCCTCTGCATCCTTACACATATCCTGTTCATTTTTCTCTTCTTCTTCTTCTTCTTCTTCTTCTTCTTCTTCTTCTTCTTCTTCTTCTTCTTCAACTATTTGCAGATTTAGTCTCGACTTAATTATATTTTCTATCCAGAGTAAGCATGTTGAGCAGAGAGAGAGAGAGAGAGAGAGAGAGAGAGAGAGAGAGAGAGAGAGAGAGAGAGAGATAAAATACAATAATCTTCACAATCTCTCGCTATGCCGAAATAGGAAAGGAAGTCTCGTTTTCAGGCCCAATAGACGAGAGATTAGGGGACCAACGTCATTGTTTACCTTCGTCGAGATGAGAGACAAAGATCTCGCATAAGCATTAGCATCTCAAATAGCGGTTAGCCGAGATGCCAGAGCTCTGTAAAATGAGGCAGAGTGGAGCTAAAATAGAAGATCAAAGGTCCGATAAAGAATGGCAATAGGAAATACGAAAATAGGAAAGAGTTCAGAGGAAATAACTGCAAAGGTCCGAACGTTCTTTTTACCATTTCGTTGGAAAGGGCAATTTTATTGTTGATCAACGTTTGGTTTTTGGGGGTGACTCCTTTGAAACGTCAATTTCCCGATGGAATACGATATTGAGGGACCACCAAATTGACTTTAAACGTCATGCATAACGTAGCAATTGAGATGAAAAGAAATTTGGGTTTCGTTTATACGCAAATTGTATCGTTGACGGATCAAATTGCCCAATGAAACTTTTTTTGTTTTTGTTTTTTTTTTTTTTTGTTTTAGGTGGAGCCGTTTGGGTTGCTATTCGACTACAAAAACACAGAAAAACCTTTAGG
>NC_090735.1:16484945-16487445 GCF_036898095.1 Palaemon carinicauda
TCCACCTACGCCTATTAACGCAAAGGGCCTCGGTTAGATTTTGCCATTCGTCTCTATCTTGAGCTTTTAAATCAATACTTCCACATTTATCTTCTCATACTTGACGTTTCATAGTCGTCAGCCATGTAGACCTAGGTTTTTTCAACTCTTCTAGTACCTTGCTGAACCCAGTTGAATAGTTTGTGAACTAATCTCTCTTCGGGAGTGCGAAGAGCATGCCCAAACCACCGCCATCTGCATTTTGTAATAGTTTTCACTTTTTGCTAAAGTGAAAAAAAATATAGATAATTTTTCTAACACGCAGTTAAGAAATTTAAATCCCGATAATTAGATTTTCAGAAAGGAAAGAAATAGAAAAACAAATGTTCCCTTCCACCACGAACTTGTATTGACGATTTTCGCTGCCCAGATTTAACGAACTTCCGGCACTAATAAGCCCCTGGATATACGAGCATTAAATGGAGGACCATCACTTTGCATCGCAATAAACCATATTGGATACAGCCTATGCCCACAATATCCGCTTCATGGAGCTCATATGGTAGCGGGACTGTGTGTCAACGGTTTCGATAACATTTCCAATACCATTCACATATCCATCCAATACTCTCACTCTCTCTCTCTCTCTCTCTCTCTCTCTCTCTCTCTCTCTCTCTCTACGCAATCCAATAGGAATATTGGTGACGGATCTTGCATCACTTTGATTGTGCTCAGGGCAATGGGACTTTCAAAATGGGGCTCGAGAGAGAGAGAGAGAGAGAGAGAGAGAGAGAGAGAGAGAGTTACACAAACAAGTGTATATATATACAGTATATATATATATATATATATATATATATATATATATATATATATATAAATACTGTATATTAATATATAAATACATATATATATATATATATATAAATACTGTATATATATATATATATATATATATATATATATATATATATATATATATATATATATATATATATATATATATATATATATATATATATATATATATATATATGTACACGAGCTTTTCAACTAGGGAGGCTAATAAAATACAGCTTTCATTAACCAACAAAAGAAAGACTTACACATGAATTTCGCAAGGGAAAACTAATAATTTTTATTACTTCGTTTATTTTATCCAGATACACAGCCAATGTAGATAAGAGTTGGCCCTCAAGAGACAGCAGATTTTCATGAAGCTGATGTTTAAATGGCATACAACATGACCACATGATTCAAGAAACAGCTGCTGGACAAGTTTATCAGAACTGTTTCAGAGGACACAGATGTCCTAATCATTCTAGCCCATCACTTGTATGCAGGAACAAATGAATTACCTGCAAATGTATCACTGTGTGGAATCATGCTCGGAAAACCACTTTTTTTCCTTATATAAACGAGGTAATCCTAGTGCATAAAGACATCATGACAAACATTCTTGCTGCTCATGCACTTACTGGATGTGACAGTTCCTTCCTTTGCTGTTGTAGGTAAGGCAACAACCCTTCTAAAGCTGAAAACATTCTATGATCTTCTGAAATTTGGTGATTTAAGTGCCACAAAAGAAGAGATAAAATCTTGTCTACAATTCACATCCATGCTATATAACCATGAAAAAATGAATGATCCTAAAATGCTGCGTGCAGAAATTAGAAGGAATATTGCAGGCAAGTGGTATGTTTCACCAAAGTTATGTAATCTTCCAGCAACCATGGATATCTTTGAAGCACACTGCTAACGTGCTCATTGTCAAGAGCCATTGTGGATAGCTGTACGTTTAGCATCCCGGCCCAAAATAACCCCTCTAGAATGTGGTTAGGAAGTAAAGGAATCAACACTGCATCCACAGGACAGTCTGCACCTTCACAAAGCAATTACTCTCCTGTACAATGTTCTGTGAGTGTAGCAAATCCTTTGCTGTCTTTTCCTAGAGAGAGAGAGAGAGAGAGAGAGAGAGAGAGAGAGAGAGAGAGAGAGAGAGAGAGAGAGAGAGAGAGAGAGCATATTACTTTGAATTATACGTGAAAATGAAATGATTTTACCATCTATGTTGTCGTTATCCTTATCATTTTTTAATATCACTATTTTTATTGTTAATATTATTATCATTAATATTATCATTATTGCTATTATTTTTGCTATTATCAATAATTTTATTATTACTATTTCAGCGTTTTTAGTAAATTACTCAATAGTTGATAATGTAAAATACCACCATTAAGGCATTACTTCCGGACATTTAAGGAGACATTCGCATTCCTCCTCTTCTAACCCAACATTTGAACAAGATTAAACAATCTAAGGTTATATGGATAGAACATTTTGAACATGAGTAGTCGGTAAACAAGTCAATATAAAGCTAAAAATAATATTAATGTTTCCAAGGATAGCAAACCTGGTACAAGGGCTGCCACTTTTAATTCCCTAAAAGAAAATGAACTAGAGTAAATATATTACAGAATACGCTCTTTTGATAGATTAAGGTAATATATCTTAATTA
>NC_090735.1:16497445-16499945 GCF_036898095.1 Palaemon carinicauda
TTGATGTGTACAGTGGAATGAGAGATACTGGAAACAGTCAAAAATAAGGCTTTAGATATGCAGATGAGAGAGAGAGAGAGAGAGAGAGAGAGAGAGAGAGAGAGAGAGAGAGAGAGCGTGCTGGTGAAAGAATGAATCTCTGAAGATTACCTCCCAAATTGGAGAGGGCTGCAGATGTTGGGTCGTAATTAATAGCAAATATGAAGTACTCTGAAAAAAAAAAAAAAAAAAAAAGGAGGATCGATACAATTCTGCTGTGCAGTACCTTACCATTGAGTTATCCCTCTGTTGAGGGTTTTTGAGAATGAATCAAAAGGAGAAAATGGCTCTGTAAGCCCTTTGCATATAAGGGATCATCCGTAGATTTTGCGAATAATACCGATTTCTGAGCTTAAAGAAAAAATGTGGCTTAGCTTCACATAAATCTTGCCATTTTCCTGGAGTAATTTAGCACTTTTTTAGCATATATCTTCTTTGAAGGTTTAAAAGGCGCTCATGAATGGCAGAAGCAAGTGACAGAGATAATGCCCTAGCAAGACAATTCCCTAGAGACTTACCATATATACATATGAACACCACCCAAGCCCTCTCTCCATCCAAGCTAGGACCAGGGAGGGCCAGACAATGGCTGCTGGTGACCCATGCTTAGCTCACAATGATATTTAAGTTGCAATCCCTACAAGAAACTATCGAGCTCAAGAGAGACTGGAACACCAGTCCTGCAGATTCCCAGACAGGGGTATTTCCAAGAATCCTAGAATCCGAGAATATCATGGAGAGAAAATGGCAGTTTTTTTTTTTTTTTACAGATTGGATTACAAAGGTATGTATATCATAGTTTGGAATTTGATACTGTCAGATAGTGGGGACACTTCATATCTAAAAGCATGAATGAAATTCGAGTAGCAATACTACTAGGGTGAGGATTTCTGTTTCATAGACAATGTTGAAAATCTATTTTCGTTTACTTATACCTTTTTAATATGAGGTACAGTTGGTTTTTAATCAACTAGTAACGTAAGGAGACATCTGGTAGTTCCATTAAGGTTTATATTTTCCCTAATTATAATAGTGTGACAATCTTTATATAATTATGAAAACATTATCCATAGAATTATATTGTTGCTTTTTGACATGCTATAGCCTTTTATAATTTTTTTTCTCAAACAAGTATATTACGTTTTTTGATGTTGATTAGATAGATGTATCCTTTAAAACTGACCATTTTCCATCGAAAAGTTCTCCCGTTGCAATTTCAATTAGATTTCTGATTAACGATATAATTTCTAACTGTTAATTGAATGACAGCGCATTATGATTAGTTGTAAGACTCTAAGATAAAGTTGGATGCAGTCAGTATCATTCACTTACACCAGCATCAACAATAGAAATAAAACAATAAAGATAAAGATAATACTGTAGTAGCAATAATGAAATATAAAAATACGTACAAGGAACTGCGTGTTATTGGCAGTAATATTTCTTAAAATTTAATGCCTTGCCTTCACATTTTTATTAGGGTATTTAGTATAGAAAGCTGATCAGTGTGCAGATATAAGTTTTTATTAATACATTCATGTTATATTTTATTGAAAACTATAAATTGTAATTTTTTCTCGTATTTTATCTAATATGCAGTAAAATATATATGGCCAATAAGTTATCCAATCTCAGCATATAAACAAAGCCTGTGAAATTTGTTGAGATTCCAAGTCTCGCTAATTACCAACGGAGTTAAGAATGGTCGATAACTACAGTCAATTATTTTTAGTGAGGCAGATTTGTACAGACTCGCAGGGATGCCCTTTTAGCTCGGAAAAGTTTTATGATCGCTGATTGGTTGGATAAGATAATTCTAACCAATCAGATAGCAGGAAACTTTTCCGAGCTAAAAGGGCACCGCTGGGAGTCAGTGCAAATGTGTCTCATTAATACAAAAAAAAGTTTTTTTTTTTTTTTTAGAAGTCTAAACAGTACATTAAGGGACAGAAAGAGTGATTAAGGGAGGGAGGGAGGGAATATTCCCAATTCTTATCGTATGTTTTAACATACATTTTAATTGTTTTAGTAAAGGTGATAAACAAATAAAAATATTATAACACATAATTGTTTTAGTAAAAACGATAAAAATCAAAATATTTTAACATATATTATAATTGTTTTAGTAAAGAAGATAGAAAATAAAAATATATTGTAAAGGATATTGTGTAATGAAAATCAGTACGTAATTTTGAAACTGCCTTGCAATTTTATTACAAATGTGTAGCATACACATTGCATACTCAGCTAATTGCAAGTCCCAACAGCAAGGAATATAAAGTGCCTAGTTAAAAAAAAAAAAAAATTGAAACTCTAAGAAATTTAAAACTTTCAACATTGTGTTACGTTCTTAGGTTAGTTTTTAAACGATATAAGCTACAAAGGAGTAAGATTGCACGACGATGTATAGAAAAAAATATTATTTAAATATATATCTAAACTTGAGTAAATAGACACCACT
>NC_090735.1:16507445-16514945 GCF_036898095.1 Palaemon carinicauda
CTACTACTACTACTACTACTACTACTACTACTACTACTAATGATAATAATAATAATAATAATAATAATAATAATAATAATAATAATAATATTTTTTAAAAACTGGTAGAGTAATTCAAATCAGCCCACGAATTTATCAAGAGACCCAATGCATTTCTTTAGGATATATATATATATATATATATATATATATATATATATATATATATATGTATATATATACATATATACATATTATAAATGTATATATATACATATATATACATATTATAAATGTATATATATACATATGTATATATACATATATATATATATATACATATATATATATATATATATATATATATATATATATATGTATATATATATATATATGTATATATACATATGTATATATATATATATATATATATATATATATATATATATATATATATATATATATATATATATATATATATATCTACGGATATGACACTCCCACATACTGACATGCCTCCTATCATTCACTTGTACCATAAAAATCATTATCAGTAATTATATTCAATAATACTTACTTGTACATTAATTCCAGTTGAAGTAAATAAAGAAAAAGATAGAAGTACCTTAGTTTTTTAGGTAGACTGGAATGAAAAAAAATGGAGATTGTCATTTTCGAGAAAGTCACTATTGTGTCCTAATCTCCTGGCTAGTACAGTGGTAACGTGTTCGACTAGCATTCGCATGGCAGCAGATCGATCCCAGCCCTGGACGTGAGTTTAAGTTTTTTATAGGGGAGGCCACTGCTGACGTTCTGGTGACCATCTCTTCTGATGGAACTGGAACTGAAACCAAACACCTTTAGGTGGAACTTCAGAACTTCCCTATCCTCATAATGGGTATCTATTCTTACATTTATAATCGTTTTCCGGAATTTCTTGGGTTCAGGTCAAAATTTGCGAAGAAAACTAGTGTTATGAAAAGGATGATAATCGTAAAAATAATTTAATCAAGATAAAAAAAATTATGGTATTGGTGAAGAAAGCGATAATGTTGATATAGATTAAAAAATAATCATATGAAATTGATATGATAATCATCGTTTTAATGTAATCAATATAGAAAATAATGGGAGTGGGGAAGAAAGTGACAATGTTGATATAAATGAAAAAATAATCATATAAAAATGATATGATAACTATAGCAATAATGTAATCAATATAAAGAATTATGGGAGTGGTAAAGTGATAATATCTATATCAATAAAAGCAATAACACTGACGGCCGTGTTATTAACGGTATAATAATGCCAGTGGCAGGTGCAGTAACAACAACATTTCTTCAGCTCCGCCAAAATATTTTTTCCCAATGATCCTCATCCTTTCTAATTAACGAAACGGCTTCTTTAATCCCCATGCAAATCACCTTTGATGAACTTTCCCCAAAATCACGAGGCATCCCGAGAATCCATTTACGTTTCGGGAGTGAATGTCCCGTCGAAAAAAAAAAAAAAAAAAAAAAAAAAAAAAAAAAAAAAAAAAAAAAAAAAAAAGATTGGTCATTTTCCAAATTCACCGCCAGAGTTTCATTAAGTACTCCAATTTAACCGATCCTGGGTTATTGGTGGAGAGTAATTCACATGGGATATTCCGTATATTTTGTTTATCAAATAGCTCATATGCTTTTGAACTCGGCATTTCGTATTTGCAGCCCACTTTATGAAAGTCTGTCCACTACACAGAGTGGAAAACATTATTCTGTTTATTTTTTAACATGGGCTATTCGAAATTTTTTTGATACATGTTGCAATTGACTTAATTTTCGTTTTTTTAGTGGAGTTATAAGCTTCGTATTGCAAAACGATATCGCCATTTCATACGATATGAACATCCTTACTTATATAAGCTACAATTTCAATTCATTTAGGATTTATTGTTTATTGGCATTATTTGATTGATGGCCCAGAATTAGTGGTTCATTGTATGTGGTAATATTTTCTTTACTAATTTTTTTTTTTAGGTTGACCTTTGGGTCACTCGGTACCATTTTTTCACATACATGTATAGAGTTCGTTTTGGATATAAATTTCAATGAAGATATAATTACTAATCCCGTTTCTTTTGGTTTAATGATATATTGGTAATAATTTCTTTATTTTTTTGACGTTTGTTTCACTGGTAACATTTTTCACATATATGTATTTAGTTCGTTTTGGATATACATTTTAATTAAGATATAATTACTAAACAATTTCATTTTGGTTTAATGATATAATGGGTAACTTCCAACGTCAAATCTCCATGTAGTGCCTTTCGTTTGTATATAAAGTGGCCTGTTCTTTGATATTTGCTACATCATTTATAATTCTTACGTAGCTAAAGCTTAGTTTCCTGCAAAAACGTTATTCAACAAAATGCGTATTTTACTTTGCGTTAGGTAATTGCTTTTTGCATGAAATATTCATGCAATAATGTACCGTTTGATATAGAGTGGCCTGGCGTTCATATTCGTAACCTGATTTATGATTGATACACGCATACGTGTGCATTGCATAAAGTACTATTTACTGCAAATTGCATTTAAATGAGATTCCTGCTCTCGCTGCTGTAAAACTCTATTCAGAACTCATTTCATTTATTAAGCTCCTCACAAAGGCGGAAGCTGAAATCCTGGTTATATTAAACACCAAGGTTTTTAGTTACTCAACAGCTAAGCTTTTGGGAAGAGGGACGCTGTTGACTGGGACAACATATGAACATAAGCTTCCGGGGTCTAGGCCATATCAGGAAGGGCAGCCGATCTGGACTACGGTTAAAGTCAAAGCAAAGTCCTTCAAAAAGAAGGCAATCGTGCTTACCCTATACAAATGAGAAATACGCAAGTTAATACAAGAAGAAGCTAAGCTTTTAGCATTTTGAGAGAGGGAAAGAAATGACCAGACTCCTGCCGATTGTCTTATTGCTGTTATTAGCTTTAGTTCAACTGCTATTTTAGCCCTTCAGTGCTCTAAAAAAGATTCGAAATATACTATTATATTCTATGATAATGGTGGAATACTTAGAGGCTTGTAGTAGCGAAGGCTTTGCGTTGTGAGAACAGAGAAATATAATGTTTTTGTTTAACAATTGTCCTAGAAATTGACATTTTAAAAACATAATTGATCCTATTCCTTAATGATTAAAGATATGTTGTCAAAAGAATTTTACTGACCAGGAAAAGCAAGCCGAATAATAATAATAATAATAATAATAATAATAATAATAATAATAATGATAATAATAATAATAGTAATAATAATAATAATAATAATAATAACAATAATAATAATAATAATAATATTAATAACAATAATAATGATAATAATAATAATAATATATTCTTTTGATTAAAACGATCTAATTAATATATTAGTCTGGCAAGAAGCTGATAGAAGTAAAACGCAGAAAATGGATGATAAAATGCTCAGTTCGGTATCGTTCTTAACTCTGAGAGGGTAAACGTTGTGCTAATTTGTATTGCATTAGGGAAAGTATATGTTTATTACGTTCATTTTAAAGTTGTGAAGCCCTATTCGATTTTAGCACCAGGTAAGGCTAATTAATTTTTCCTCTAGTAACATCATTAGCAAATCATGAAGAAAGTTATCAACATTCCAAGAGAACGTAATCATCAGTCTTTTATATAAGCTCCTTTTGGAGAGGAGCTTTCCTTCAGGGTTTAGGTGGCCGATGTGGTAACGTCCTTGACTGGTGAACGGCAAACTGGGGTTCGAGTGCCGCTTCAACTCGTTAGTTCCTTTGGTCGTTGCAACCTCACCATCCTTGTGAGCTAAGTATGGGGGGATTTGGGGTCATCAGCAGCCTTTGCCTAGCCCTCCTTGGTCCTAACGTGGGTGGAGAGGGGAGTCGGGTACTGATCATATGGATATATGGTCAGTCTCCAGGACATTGTCCTGCTCGATAGAGCAATGTAACTGTCACTTGCCTCTTCGATTCATGAGCGGTCTTTAAACCGTTAAAGGTTTAAAGGCTAGTATAGCGGTAACTGGCTCGCCTATCATTCGCCGGGTAGTAGATCGATCCCCGCCTGGGACTGTGAGTTTAAGCTGTGTACCGGGGAGGCTACTGTTTGGGTTGGGCACCACAGTGGTTAGTTGGGCTTGCTCGGCTGACGTTCTGGTGAGCATCTATTCTTGAACAGAAACCAGACACATTTAACCTTTAACCTTTAAAATTTGCACATGAATAGCAGAGCCAAGGGACATGATGATGCCCTAGTACCAGGACAATTACCTAGAGACGGACCATATATGTATATGATAAGCACCCAAGTTCCTTCTACAACAAGCAAGGACCAGGGAGGGCCAGGGAATGGTTGCTGATTACACAACAGGTAGACCTACTGTATATGCATCCTCAAACCCCTTCACACTAGCTTACAAGGATGCTGAGATTACCGACAATACTTGTAGCATATATATATATATATATATATATATATATATATATATATATATATATATATATTATACACTTCACACTAGCTTACAAGGATGCTGAGATTACAGACAATACGTGTAGCATATCTGTATATATATATGTATATATATATATATATACATATATACATATATATATATGTATATATATATATATATATATATATATATATATATATTATACATATCATATATATATTTATATATATGTGTGTAATAGTTATTAAGGAATTTCACTCTCGATATCCAACATTCCTCTAAAACCTCTGCTAATATAATGTACAGTATTAGCGAACTGTAATATCATGGACACTAAACTAGAGAGATGAACTTTCCAATTCCTGGAAACTGTGACTATTTAGAACCTAATTATATTCAACTTTGTGGTCCTGGAATACGAAAACAGGAGCAACGAGAAAACGGTTTCTGATACAATCTCTTCCATGACCTGCATTAGGCGAGCGAGAGTAATCGGTGAATTGGTAATGTTTCTCGTTATTGAATAATTGAATAATCGTTTAATCTATGTCATGAAATCCTGCAATATCGCATGAGAGAGAGAGAGAGAGAGAGAGAGAGAGAGAGAGAGAGAGAGAGAGAGAGAGATTTGTGCTGTGCTTTGATATTAAATTTTATAGCTAAAAATACTTGTTGTTAGAGATATGTAGTCATTTACCCTCACCTTACATATACACAAACATACACTTATATCTATCTATCTAACTACATATTCTTTTTAAATAAGCATGCGTATTTTTGTATGTATGATTACACACACACACACACATATATATATATATATATATACATACATATATATATATATATACTGTATATATATGTATACATATATATATATATATATATATATATATATATATATATATATATATATATATATATTTTATTGTCATATTCTTACTATAATCATTGCATGATGAATTACCAAGGATTACTCTGTTGAATAATCTATTCTCCTACTCTCCTCTGTTATTCTTAAACTCATGTGAATAAACCACCAGCTTTCTTCCACCTTTCAAGATGGCATCCATCGATAAATTCATATTGTTTTCTTGAACCAACATGACCATATACTTCTTCGAACGTAGTTATACTCATAACATTTTCCTCTAGTAAATATTTGAAACCTCTTACATTGGTTTCAGCTGGTTTCCAACGAGTTCTGTCACTTGCAATTTCTATGTCCAGCGAGTTTTGTCTCGCTTGCAATTTCCATGTCCAACCAGTTCTGTGTCATTTGCAATTTCCTGGCAAAACCAAAAGAAGAAGAAGAGCATAATTCTTGTTTGCGTTTCCAGAACGACTTTATTTTAGATATTAAAAATTCAATATTCCGAGACAGATATTGCTTCGCGAAAATGAACCGCTCTGGCGAATGTAATATTCGCATAATTATTCTTGGAAAAATGTGTATTTCGGAACGTGAGAAATACTCTCGTCATGGGATGAAAACATTTGTTCGTATTGTCACTGTGCAAACATGATAAGATGAGAATGTTTACCTATTCTAATGCAGTCCTTGATATAAAAGGAATGCGTTATTAAAAGAGTTCCAATTCGCGTAATAAGAGGCAGTTCATATTGTATCGTATAATATAACAGGTATTTTTGTTACTGGCGAATACTGATGAGGACTTGAAGTAGAGAATTTATGTTTAAGTATTATTATTATTATTATTATTATTATTTGCTAAGCTGCAACCCTAGTTGGAAAAGCAGGATGCTATAAGCCCAGGGGCTCCACCAGGGAAAATAGCCTTGTGAGGAAATGAAAGAAGGATAAATGAAATATTCTAAGAACAGTAACAACATTAAAATAAATATCTCATATATAAACTATAAAAACTTTCACAAAACTAGAGGAAGAGAAATAAGATAGAATATTGTGCCCGAGTGTACCCTCAAGTAAGAGAACTCTAACCCAAGGAAGTGAAAAAACTATGGTACAGAGGCTATGGTACTACCCAAGACTAGAAAACAGTGGTTTGCTTTTGGAGTGCCCATCTCCTAGAAGAGCTGCTTACCATAGCTGAAAAATAGTCTCTTCTACCCTTACCTAGAGGAAAGTGGCCACTGAACAATGACAGTGTAGTAACCCCTTGGGTGAAGAAGAATTGTTTGGTAATCTCAGTGTTGTCAAGTATATGAGAAACAGAGGAGACTATGTAAAGAATAGGACAGACTATTCGGTGCATGTGTGGGCAAAGGGAAAATGAACCATCACCAGAACGAAGGATTCAATGTAGTACTGCCTGGCCAGTCAAAGGACCCCATAACTCTCTAGCGGTAGTATCTCAACGGGTGGCTGGTGCCCTGGCCAACCTATCACCTATATAGTAAGCTACCTTTATTTTTGCCAGTCATTTTGACGAATCTTCTTAGATTGTCATCTCTAGAATCAAAATATAATCTCATTTTTCAAACTTTTGTTAGATGACAGACTGACAGACAGAAACACACACACAAATATGTAGCCTATGTATATATATATATATATACATATATATATATATATATCTGTATATATATTTATATATATATATATATATATATGTGTGTGTGTGTGTGTGTGTGTATGTATGTGTATACAGTATACGTGGTGATGTGGGTGTACATTTCTATATATATATATATATATATACATTATATATGTATATATATTTATATATATATATATATATATATATTTATATATATATATATATATATATACATACATCCATATAATTAAACATTTCCAATCTACACAAATCTGTTCAAACCTGTCGCATAGAAACTATCACCCACATTCCTCACAACTTCTGAATGGAATTATTTTATAAACGAGACTCGCAAGATAAATCCAAGCGATTTATCACCGCGTCATTCAGAGGCTCAGGAAGAATTAGCGAGAGATTTACTGCTCCTCTGGAGACTAAAAAGAGATTCTTCGACTTTTGGCTTAAAATTAACGACGGTAATAAATCTCATTTTCAGGTATTATCTCGATTTGCCCGAGCTGTT
>NC_090735.1:16522445-16524945 GCF_036898095.1 Palaemon carinicauda
ATATATATATATAAATATACATATATATATGTATGTATGTATATATATATATATATATATATATATATATATACATATATATATATATATATATAAATATATATATATATATATATATATATATATATATATATATATATATATATATATGCTCATATGCATATATGTATACGTGTATATTTTGTGTATGTATATATGTACGCATATATATTTAAAAATCCGATTATAGATATACAATGTCAAAACGATTGTACTGAAGTAGAAGATAAAGCCCAATGCCATTTTCCAGGTTTCCCTCCTTTTTAATTAATTGGCGAAATACTGAAGAAAAAAATATTCGGTACCTGATAATTCTGTGTATTTTCTTGATGAGGATTTCAGAATAAATTTCAAAGTAGCATCATCTATCCATAAACTGATTTTGATATTATTATTATTACTATTATTATTATTATCATTAGCATGACTATTGTTATTATTAATATTAATGAAATTTGTTATTATTATTATCATTATTATCATTATTATTATTATTATTATTATTATTATTATTATTATTATTATTATCATTATTATTATTGAAGTGTATATCTAGTGTTAATTATCATGAATTCTTCTTCATCTTTTTCTTTGGGATTTGGCCTGAATTAACTGATACAGTACAGAATATAATTAATTATGATAAGCCCTTGCTAGAAGAACAAAAGTTCCAAAGGGAAACATATGCCACTTAAGTTCAACCGTCCACACCATCTAAAAATAGCCAGAAGATTGTTTTCAAACCTTATCGGATTGACGAATCTTTGTGAACCTGTTTCGGGTTAATAGTTTCCCTTTAATATTATTTCTTGAATGAATATTGGTAAAAAAGGCAAGTGAAACCATTAAGTTGTTTCACCGTTACTAGAGTTTACTTTAGTTATTCTCTCAACTACTATACTCAATTTTTTTTAATGAGGCGTATTTACACCGACTCGCAGCGGTGCCCTGTTAGCTCAGAAAATTTTCCGGCTATCTGATTGGTTAGAATTATCTTCTCTAACCAATCAGCGACCAGGAAACTTTTTCCGAGCTAAAAGGGCACCACTGCAAGCCGTGGGGTAAATCTGTCTCATTAACAAGAATCGACTATAATAGTAGAAGTACTTTTGGCATTTATTATTATTATTATTATTATTATTATTATTATTATTATTATTATTATTATTACTTGCTAAGCTATAACACTAGTTGAAAAAGCACAATGCTATAAGCCCAAGGACTCCAATAGAGAAAATAGCACAGTGAGGAAAGGAACTCATGAAATAAACTATAAGAAAAGTTTAATAACAGCTCAAGTAGTAGTAGTAGTAGTAGTAGTAGTAGTATTAAAAATTTAGTTTATTCTTTATAAAGAGCCCGAAGCGAATAGGACAGTAAAATAATTTATGCATCATTGATTTTTATAATACGAAATTATTTGCGCATCATGAATTTTTATCATCTCTTCAGCTGACAACAAAAAATACTAAACAAATATTTCACGAGGAAATGTGGCAAACTGAAAATCATGGATGTTTTAGTTATTATGGATATATATATATATATATATATATATATATGTGTATATATATTTATATATATATATTTATATATATATATAAATTATATGTTTATTTATATAGATACTATATATATATATATATATATATATATATATATATATATATATATATATATATATATACATATATATACAATATATATGTATAAATATGCATATACTGTACATACTATATATAATGTGTACTCATATGGTTGGGAGTAAGTGGATCTTTTCTTAGCATCGTTATTAAATACTTAAGTAATAGATCGCAAAAAAAAAAATTGTTATTAGGCACCATAGTGAGTATAGGAATATGATATCTGGTATTCTTCAGGTTAGTGTTCTGGGCCCATTAATTTTCTTACATTATACATATAATATGAGGCTTGACCTAGAAAACAAGCTTGTTGCCTGTACAGATGATACTACACTTTTTGCCTCAATTCCATCTGAATGTAGATATGGGATTGCTGATTCCCTTAACAGAGATCTAGCTAAAGTTTGTGCATGGTGCAAATTATGGGGTATGAAGTTAAACCCTAACAAAACTCAAAGTATGATTGTAAATAGGATAGCGGCTCCTCAGCATCCAGATAGCTGTTAATGTGTCTTTAACTCCATACGACTCCTTTAAGATTACAGGTGTAATTCTTGATTGCAAATTTACTTTTGAGAAACATATTCGGTCATTATCTTCTTCAATTGCACAACAAATATTAAATTTATTTGCCTGATCTAGATATTAATCTCTGGCATCGTCGTTCAGTTTGTTATTTATGCGTGTTGCATAAAACTTTTCATAATTCTGACCATTCTTTACATTCGGATTTACCCAGACTGTACAATCCTATACGTAGTCGTAGGCATGCAGTTAATTTTAACAGTCATGCCTTCTCAATAATAAGGCTCTATATT
>NC_090735.1:16532445-16534945 GCF_036898095.1 Palaemon carinicauda
CCTGTCAAGATTGCCAACAGAAAAAAATATGAATGAAAATAAAATGATATAGGAAATACAAGATACAAGATTCATTTTTTAATGAAATTTACTTAAAAATAAAGTAAATGAAATAATATAGAAGACTGCAATGGCATATCATCGTTAATCGTTCTTATGGTAATCTACTTCACCAGAACAAAGCTTTCAAAATTATTTTTGTATTTGAAAAAAAAAAATTATACCAAATACCACGTTGATATCAGGAAAGGATAACAAAATAATAATAAATTTTTAATAGTGCATGAAAATTATAATTCATATCGTCTTCGTCTTATTTAAATACTCCGTAACACATGAAAAACATTTTATTCCTTTAAGAAAACAATACTTACACTGATATACTATAGCTGCTACTAATTAATTCATCTTAATAATTATTTGCTTAATGTTTTGTTGAAGAATGAGGAACAAAATAAATATATGATCTATTTTAGTATTTTGCTGGAATATAGCGTAAGCGAATGACCTTGTTTACATAAAGTGGCCATTGAACTTTCAAGAGTACCAATTTGTTAAGCATCACCAAACGCTTAATCACTCAATTATAAGGAATTGAAAACGCTTAGCAATCAGAAGCATATTGATATAACATATACGTAACTTTCAGAGTGAATGATATTGACGTTAATCGCCACTTATAATTTAATTTAAGTATATTTCAATGAATGATGTTGGTAGTTTGGGTATTCATGCTGTCTATGCTTGGCGAGTCCATTATCGGATTAGGGGAAAATAAAAGTCAACGTTACTAATTCATTATTTATCTTCATTATATTAAGCATAAAATATTTATACAATTGAACAATATAACAATTACGATATTATTGCAGGCATTACAATTCAAATACTGTAATGATGGTGCGATAAAGCCAAATATTACAATTGTCTACCGTCCTTTCTCCCCCACACTCTCGGAAAATAATTGAAGAACGACAAAGCTTTTAAAATATGACAATAGATGGCGATAGTAGTTTGTTTATAGTTAGAAATATCTGAATGTTTTCTCGGGATTAAGAACAATTTAATACCATGTGGAGATTTCAAAATATACCGATATCAATATCCAGGGAGAATATCTTTCAAAATGATGCTAAATTACTTAATTAAATATTATATGCTGTAAGTGGCATGCCTTGCATCCCCTTATTTGATTATGAAATATAGGTTCGACGGAAAAACAATAAGAGATAATATGGGAAAATTACCTTTTCTCCGTGATTGAACAATGGTAATTTGATTAAAAATCAGATAATTTGGTAATGCTCTGGGCTATAGGTTGTGATTCTCCTGGAAATTACTGACGAGCAGTTTCCAGGAAGTAAGAAAAAAAAAATACGAGTTTGATCTAGCTTTTTCATTAACTCTGAATTCGCGTTTAGAGGCATATCTTGTCCTAAAAGTAAAATATAATTAGAACTATCTAAAATATCTTAAGAACTAAACTTTCAATTATTGATATTTCCCAACTCATATAATAACTTCGCTTTAACACTGCGAATCAGAACTTAAAATAATATGGATTATTTTAGATTTACTTTTTGATGGAGAGAGAGAGAGAGAGAGAGAGAGAGAGAGAGAGAGAGAGAGAGAGTTTATCAGTTATTTTTCATGGCTTAAATTTTTAATATCATTATCATTAAAGCACAGTTGGATGGTTGTTATCTATTCTAAACAGATGAGTGGGAGTCATTTCCCTTTTGGGAACTATCATCAGAATAATTCCCGTACAAATTGACCAAAATTCCTTATAGTAAAAATTATGATCTCTTTACCTAGCAAATCTAAGCAAGGACAGGATATTTATCCAGCGTCATTGCTTCAATTCGGTGAAAATACAAAAAGAAAAAGTTGATAAATCCTGAGCCTTGCATCTGTATATCGGATACTTGATTATAAAACCAGTATTTAAAATCGAGGAAGTCAAGACAAAATTCTCCAGGATTAGATTCTTAGACTTTTCAGACTCGATTCCTTTGTCCCTTTTATTATCATTATTATTATTATTATTATTATTATTATTATTATTATTATTATTATTATTTTATGCTAAGCAACAACCCTAGTTGGAAAAGCATGGTGCTATAAGCCCAATAGCTCCAACACCGAAAAAAGCCCAGTGAGGAAAGGAAATAAGGAAATAAATAACTAAAAGAGAATTTAATTAACAATTAAAATCAAATATTATAAGAACAGTAGCAACATTAAATTAAAGTTTTCATATATAAACTATTAAAACTTAAAAAAAAAAAAAAAAAAAAAAAAGGCTGGTGTAGTTTGAAATCAGTATCTGAGGCGAGATGCATTCAATCACTGAGCTAACTATTATCCAATTTACCAGTGCATGTCTTCAGAAATGATTAAGGTGTTCTGAGTAATCGAAAGACGATGTATTTGACTCATATTTAGAAAGTCGCTTTTCCATAGCATTATTCTCGAGACTGACGACCTACGCGAAGGA
>NC_090735.1:16539945-16547445 GCF_036898095.1 Palaemon carinicauda
TTTATCATACTGGTTGAGAGGCAGTATTTGTGGCTGCTGATATATTTCGTTATTTTTTTTAAAAGATGCTCTTTTTTAGCGTAGTGGATGTGAGGCAGTATTTGTGGCTACTGATATATTTTATATCTATTTTTAAAAGATGCTCATGTTTCAACATAGATGGATGTGAGGCAGTATTTGTGGCTACTGATACATTTTATATCTATTTTTAAAATAGGCTCCTGTTTCAACATAGTAGGTGTGAGGCACTATTTGTGGCTACTATATATTTAGTTATTTTTTTTAAAAGATGCTCTTGTTTCAACATAGTGGATGTGAGGCAGTATTTATGGCTACAGATATATTTTGTTTATTTTCAAAATATGCTCTTGTCTTAGCATAGTGGTTGTGAGGAAGTATTTGTGGCGGCTGATATATTTTGTTATTTATTTTTAAAATATGCTCTTGTTTTAACATAGTGGGTATGAGGCAGTACTTGTGGCTACTGATATATTTTATCATTTATTTTTAGAATATACACTTATTTTAGCATAGTGGGTGTGAGGCAGTATTTGTGGCTGCTGATATATTTTGGAATTTATTTTTAAAATATGCTCTTGTTTTAACATAGTGGGTATGAGGCAGTACTTGTGGCTACTGATATATTTTATTATTTATTTTTAAAATATACACTTATTTTAGCATAGTGGGTGTGAGGCACTATCTGTGGCTGCTGATATATTTTGGTATTTATTTTCAAAAGATGCTCTTTTTTAGCGTAGTGGGTGTGAGGCACTATTTGTGGCTACTGATATATTTGATATCTATTTCTAAAATAGGCCCTTGTTTCAACATAGTGGATATGAGGCAGTATTTGTGGCTACTGATATATTTTGTTATTTATTTTTAAAAGATGCTCATGTTTCAACATAGTGGATGTGAGGCAGTATTTGTGACTGCTGATATATTTCGTTATTTATTTTTAAAAGATGCTCTTGTTTTAGCGTAGTGGGTGAGAGGCACTATTTATGGCTACTGATATATTTCTTTATTTATTTCTAAAAGATGCTCATGTTTCAACATAGTGGATGTGAGACAGTATTTGTGGCTACTGATATGTTTCGTTATTTGTTTTTAAAAGATGCTCATGTTTCAACATAATGGATGTGAGGCAGTATTTGTGGCTACTGATATATTTCTTTATTTATTTCTAAAAAATGCTCTTGTTTTAGCATAGTGGGTGTAGGGCATTATTTATGGCTACAGATATATTTTGTTCGCTATTTTCAAAACATGCTCCTGTTTCAACATAGTGACTGTGAAGCACTATTAGTAATAGGTTGGCCAGGGCACCAGCCACCCGATGAGATTCAACCGCTAGAAAGTTATGGGATCCTTTGACTGGCCAGACAGTACTACATGGGATCCTTCTCTCTGGTCACCATTCACTCTCCCTTTGCCTACACCGAATAGTCTGGCCTATTCTTTACAGATTCTCCTCAGTTCTCATGCACCTGACAACACTGAGGTTACCAAACAATTCTTCTTCCCTTAAGGGGTTAATTACTGCACTGTAATTGTTCAGTGGCTACTTTCCTCTTGGAAAGGGTGGAAGAGACTCTTTAGCTATGGTAAGCAGCTCTTCTAGGAGAAGGACGCTCCAAAATCAAACCATTGCTCTCTAGTCTTGGGTAGTGCCATAGCCTCTGTACCATGGTCTTCCACTGTCTTAGGTTAGAGTTCTCTTGCTTGAGGGTACACTAGGTCACACTATTCTATCTAGTTTCTCTTCCTCTTGTTTTGTTAAAGATTTTATAGTTTATATAGGAAATATTTATTGTAATGTTACTGTTTTTAAAATATTTCATTTTTCCTTATATCCTTTCCACACTGGGCGATTTTCCTGGTTGGAGCTCCTGGGCTTATAACATCCTGCTTTTCCAACTAGGGTTGTAGCTTAGCAAGTAATAATAATAATTCTGATATATTATGTTATCTATTTCTAAAATTATGCTCCTGTTTTAATATAGTGGGTGTGAGGCAGTATTTGTAGCTACAGATATATTTTGTCATTCACTTTTAAAATAGGCTCTTTGATCCATATGATCTGGTACGGAAGAATTTACTCATTTTTATGCTTGTCTGTAATTGCAATTTTCTATGTTTATTCTTGTTGAATTTCAAGCCAGAGGAATTGCTAGATATTTAGTAAGCTGACTCTACTTAAGAATTTTTCCCTTGTAAAATCTCATTTTCAAATAAAAGTGAATTATTGTTAGCGCTGTAACTTATTGAATAATTTGAGACCCATCATATTAATTTGTGATGAAATTCATAAATGTCTCTTTAGACCAAGGATATATATATATATATATATATATATATATATATATATGTATATGTATATATATGAACATATATCACAAGCACACGTGATATTAATTAATGTAAATATCAACCACGAAATGCATTTAATACCGAATTCTATCTTGGGAATACATATCCACTTGGAATTCATTTTATGGTAACAGCTTCTGGCCGGGTGGTGATTCGAACCACCACCTGTACGGCTTGAAACTATGCTGGCAGGGACCCTACCGACTCAGCTATCAAGAGAGACTAAAAGTTTATGACAAGTCCCCCTACTTGTCATAAACTTTTAGTCTCTCTTGATAGCTGAGTCGGTAGGGTCCCTGCCAGCATAGTTTCAAGCCGTACAGGTGGTGGTTCGAATCACCACCCGGCCAGAAGCTGTTACCATGAAATGAATTCCAAGTGGATATGTATTCCCAAGATAGAATTCGGTATTAAATGCATTTCGTGGGTGATATTTACATGTATATATATATATGTATATATACATATATGTATATATATATATATATATATATGTGTGTGTGTGTGTGTGTGCATATATGCATATATGTATATATATGTATATACACACACACACACACACACACATATATATATATATATATATATATATATATAAATTCAGGAAGAGAAGGGATAGGTATGATGATGACACCAAGAACAGGAAAGGCAAGTACGAAGGAAATGTTAATCAAGGTTTGTCGTCTTCACTTTTCATACCAGATGCGTTTAAAATATATTGATTCCTGTTATGAATATGGATAATTTATAAAAATCTATTTTAGTGAATAGATTATCATTCTTTTGAAATGCCATGGCTTGATATTTCTCGTACGTTGATTACTGAAATATCATGGATCTGAAAAATTAATTGTTTATGCATTATAAGGAATTAGTAATTATTCGATACTATGATTCTTGAATCTTCGATTTTAGGTTTGGCAAAACCATTTACCCAACACACCATCTCTCATCCCTGATTTCTTCCAGTAATACAACATTAACAGTCTTTTTTAACTATATCCTTTACTGTTCTGTGTTCAAAGGCAAGGAGCCACAGGTTAGCCGACTTCTATCTTTTCTCTTATAATAAACATTTCATTAATAACTATATTATCCTTTATAATAAACATTTTATTAATAACTATATTATCCTTTATAATAAACATTTTATTAATAACTATATTACCCTTTATAATAAACATTTTATCAATAACTATATTATCCTTTACAATAAACATTTTATTAATAACTATATTATCCTTTATTGTTCTTTTCCAAAGGGAAAGCACCGCAGTTAATCTAACTTCTATCTTTTCTTTCATAATAAACATTTCATTCAGTCTATATTGAACATATTATTCCGATTTTCAAAAATCTCTTTGGGAAGATTTCATACATTTACATGATACTTTCAAAATCAGTTCGTCTTTCCATAAAGGCTGCTCGTATTTACAATAGCTTCATAAATTCATTCTTTTGCTTTACTAGACAATTTATATTCATAAACTTCCCCTTACATGTAGTCAATTGTGTTTCGTTTATTCCTTTTCCTGATGTTTTTACTACTAAGCATCACTTTTTTTTTGTTCCATTTTTTCACAAGTACTTTAGATTTTTCACAATCTAAAGTCCTTGTCACAGGAAATGAATAGAGTCATTCACAACTAAAAGATATGAAAAATGATGAATACTTAAAGAAAATGTCTTTTTCACATACGATGCGATAGATTCATGAAAGCCTCACAAATTAGTTCTCCTTGCATCCCAAGTGAACACCATCTGGCGAGAGAGAGAGAGAGAGAGAGAGAGAGAGAGAGAGAGAGAGAGAGAGAGAGAGAGGCTAGCTGGGTGGAATAGATCTGCCATCTGGGGGCGTACTCGGGAACTGTAGGGTAGGCGGTGTGGTATCTGGGTGACCAGCTGCAGTCTCCCGTCTTAATGGATTTCTGGTGACACTTAAGGGAAAGCCTAACAAATCATCATTATGAAGAAATTTCTCTCTCCTCGGGGTCCTACATATGCATCTCGTAAGCGTTAAAATGTAGGACAGGGGAGGAGAATATATCAGTTCAAAAAATGGAAGGTTTTCCTTGATGGAAATATATTGGAGTTGGGAGGAATTCTCTTTTACTCGTCAGTTCATATTTCGGAATCTATAATTCTTAACTAGAGTATTTTATAATGTCTGGATTCACTTGTGTAAAGTCGAGTATCTTATATTCTTATATGTATTTATATTCACACATGTGTAATTGTATGTATATATATTTGTATATACATAAATGTATATACACATTATAAATGTATATGCATATATGTATATAAGGTATATATACGTATACTTATATATATCCATGCTTATGTGTATATAATATGTTTATATATATATATATATATATATATATATATATATGTATATATATACATATATATAAATATATATAGTGTATATATATATATATATATATATATAATATATATATAGATGAATATATGTACAGTATATATATAAATAAATATATTTATAAATATGTATATATATGTATATATATGTAAATATATATATATATATATATATATATATATATATATATATATATATGTATATTATATATATATATATATATATATATGTATATATATATATATATATATATATACATATGTGTGTGTGTGTGTGTTTATATGTATATGTGTGTGATTATGTGTTTGCATATCAGAGAGAGAGAGAGAGAGAGAGAGAGAGAGAGAGAGAGAGAGAGAGAGAGAGAGAGAGAGAGAGAAGATTTTAGGAAATGAACTCTAGAAAAATATAACTCAATTATTATTTTATATAATCATAAATTCCTATGAAAATTTAGAAACGTAAAAGTGTTCCATAAGTTTCTAAATCTTCGTAAAATTTTTTTTCTTTGACTGTTTTCAAAAGATTTCTTTGACATTTTTTATTTCCACTCTTTTATTTCCTTAGGAAACATAACCCTAAAGCTAGACGATAGCAACCAAATATCCTAATTATCATTACCTCTGCCCACAAAGTTGGAGGGAGGTTATGTTTTCGCCACTTTGTGTGTTAGTTTGTGTGTTTGTTTGTGAACAGCTTCCTGGCCACAATTTTAAACGTAGGGTAATGAAACTTGCAGGGATTAACTGTTATGTAAAAAGCAAGAAATTATTAAATTTTGAAAGGTCAAGGTCAAAGGTCAAAGTCAAGGTCAAGCTAAATGTTAAATTCACATACTCACCTATAAGTTTGGCCATCGTTGTCACAGAGACTTCAAACTTGGTTCATAATTGAGTGTATGAAAATCCACACCAATTAATACATGTTAAGGTCAAAGGTCAAGGTTAAGGTCAAGGAAAGGGTCGAGAAATAAGCTGCCACGGCGGAGGTCTGCGCTCTACCGAATGCCAATCTAGTTATCATTGTTATTACGATTGTTTTCCTTATCATATAAATTTGATTTTGATATTTTCCGTAACCCATCATTGCATACCTACATTTTCGAAGACATGTCTCCGAAATAGTAATGACGCTCGGTATATCATGAGAGATCGAGAGGGTTAGGTCACCACATGTGTCACTGAAAAGCAAATCTCAAAACCCAAATCATTTATGAATGAATAAAACATTAGAATAAATCGCTTTATAATGCCATTTGAATTAAGTGTTTGTGCGTCAGACTCGCAAAACTTCCATTTTTTGATAATTCTATTACTGATGATGATTTTATAGTGCATTATACCAAATTTAAAAAAAAAAAAAAATGATTAAAATCAAGGTGCAATTAATTAATGATAAGATCCAATATAAATTGGACTTTGGTGCAATGGGAATTTCTTCTTCTTCTTCTTCGTCTTCTTCTTCTTCTTCTTCTTCTTCTTCTTCTTATTATTATTATTATTATTATTATTATTATTACTTGTTAAGCTACAACCCTAGTTGGAAAAGAAGGATGCTTTAAGCCCTAGGGCTCCAACAGGGAAAATAGCCCAGTGAGGAAAGGAAATAAGGAAATAAATAAACTATATAGGCTATAAGACGTAATGATTAACGATATAAAACCTCTTAACACCAGTAACAAAGTTTAAATAGATATTTCATGAATAAACAAAGAAGATAATAGAATAGTGTGCCTGAGTGTACCCTCAAGAAAGAGAACTCTAACCCAAGACAGTGGAATACCATGATACAGAGGCTATGGCACTACCCAAAACTAGAGAATAATGGTTTGAATATGGAGTTTAATTTGTTTCCAAAATATATGTGTCATAGATATGCACATATCTGCTTTACCCATTAGAGGACAAAAAGAAAAAAACTGTCATGGGTTAGATTACGAATTTTGGCAAGAATCAATAGAAAAAAAAAATAAAATAAAGTAAAATAACTTTAGAATAAGAGAAGTTAAAATTTTTGATAAACGTTTGACAATAACCAATGATATATGAGTTATAACAGTTAGGAAATACAACGATTTAATGTACCTTTTGTCAAAAAGGAAACCTCTAGCTATGATTGATGACCCTAATTTGAACCAATTAGGAAAAGAAATATTTTTCATATTTTACCTTATGAAATATAGATTTGATATATAGTCTTTGCAATAGCAGAGATATCAATAATTCCCTTTGATATATTCTGCCATTTCATTCTTGATGTTCAAGAATTTAAAATCGTTAAGAAAATGCAATGGTTTCTATCATGTTGGTCAGTTATTGGTGTCTGTTTGTACACTTTTATTTTCCTTGCTTTTCTTAAGTTTTATTTGATTAATTCCATTTTCGAACCAGATCATATTTTCTAACTCATCAAATTCAATTTCTAACTCATCATTTTAAGCTAAATACAAAATATTAACCGTTTCCATTGTTTTCTCTCTTGATGGCGTTTAGGTCTGAAATTAGACAAATTTCTTGTTTCTAATTATTCAGTCATTTTAATTGAATCTACTCCTAAACATTTTCTTACATGTAATATCATCACCATAATTGAAATTAAATGTAATATAACATGAATGAAAACTAATTATCATTAATTTCAGTCAATATGCTTTCTTACTATAGGAATTCGTTTTTTGATATTTATATCCTGTTTAATCCTTGTTCGAAAAAAGTATTCTTAAAAGTTATATCACTATC
>NC_090735.1:16549945-16554945 GCF_036898095.1 Palaemon carinicauda
GCTTATTTCTTGACCTTTTCCTCGACCTTGAGCTTGACCTTCCAAGATTTAATTATTTCCAGCTTTTTATATAATAGGTAACCCTTGCAAGTGGATTTTCATACAATCAAAAATGAACCAAGTTTGAAGTCTCTGTGACAACGATGTCCAAACTAATGGCTGATCACGTGAATTGGACATTTTGCTTGACTGTGACCTTGACCTTTAACCTTGACCTTCCAGAATTTAATAATTTCCAGCTTTTTACCTAACAGTTAATCTATGCAAGTGAATTTGCATACAATAAAAATGAATCAAGTTTGAAGTCTCTGTGACAATGATGTCCAAACTTATGGCTGATCATGTGAATTGGACATTTTGCTTGACTTTGACCTTGACCTTTCACCTTGACCTTCCAAAATATAACAATTTCCAACATTTTACATAATAGTTAATCCCTACAAGTTTCATTACTTTACGATCAAATTTGTGGCCAGGAAGCTGTTTACAAACATACACAACCACAAATAAACACACAAACAAGGGGTAAAACATAACCTCTTTCCAACTTCATTGGCGGAGGTTATAATGGGAGACTGCTATATATCCAGTGACTCCAGATCTGCGTAGAACCACTATATACCCTACTGGTGAGCTACAACTTTTAATCTAAACCGTAGGCGGCCGAGAATTGGCATTAGATCAACGATTACTTTTTCCAATCTCTTTGATCTAAATTTCAATTCGAGTCTCCATTCAAGGGGTCCATTATTGCCAGCCATGGAGAGTAATAAAACTCTTTATATTAAAAAAGAGATACATTTGGAGTTGAATTTTGTGAGGGGAAACTGAGTGGTATACTGTTAAAAATTTGAAGTAAAAAAACGGTAAAACTCCTGGCATAAATGTTGCCAGGAATTTACCGTTTTAAAAACGGATATATTGACGTAAAGGAGTGATATTACGGTCACCAACCCATAAAAGATAATAATAAAGTAGGTTAAAAATTACTGTCGCCTGTATTTTATTGAAATATGACTGAGAACAGTATATTTTCACTGAGAATTTCATACTAAAATTACAGTTTATTTAACAGTGTAGAGGAGAAAACTGCCAAAGCAAAACCTTCGGATGGAAATATACTATATGAAACGAAATTGGCAGAGGGGTTCCGATTGCAAGTATAAGCAATGGGTTTTTGTTGGCCCTGTTTTACATATATATTGCCTAAAGCGCCTCGCCGCTGCTGGAGAAATATTACTGTTTATTGGAGAAAACGAAACACCGGAAACGTATCCGCACCATTTCTTCTGGGCCATTGTTTGTTATTGGTTTCCTTAAAGCAAAATAAACGGAACCTTATTCAAATATATGCTTTTGTACAACAACTTTGTTTTGTATGTTGTGAATTGTAATTGATAAGATGGTTTTCATTATGAGAAATCGTCAACTAATTTTAGGTTATTATTATTACTAAGCTACAACCCTAGTTGGAAAAGCAAGATGCTATAAGCCCACGGGCTCCAACAGGGAAAAAATAGCCCAGTAAGGAAAGGAAGTAAGGAAATAAATAAACGATATTAAGAAGTAATGAACAATTAAAATAAAACAAATATTCCATATAGAAACTATAAAAAGACTTACTTCAGCCTGTTCAACATAAAAATATTTGCTGCAAGTTTGAGCTTTTGAAGTTTTACCCATAACATGTCATAAACAAAATAGACTTAATGAAAATTTTCAAGAGCCACTTATCCATTCTTCAGATATCTTGCTAATAACATGTGAAAATAGGATTCATTTTCATCGAGAATGTTGCAATCAATGATCTCAATTAAAGAGCCAAAGTTTTATAATTAGTTTTTGTTATACACATTATGTATGTTTCTTCTTCAATTGCACAAAAAAATAGCTTATTGAGAAAGTTTAATGTTTTCGGTGATCAATCTATCCCGAAGAAATATTACAATTATTTCTATTTGCCTTGTTTCGAGTATTGTTCTCCTGTCTGGTTTTCAGCTGGTGAGTCTCATCTCAATTTGCTGAATTAAAACGGAGTATTAAATTTCTTATTCCTGATCTGGATATCAATCTCTTGCACCGTCGTTCAGTTAGTTCATTATGCATGTTACATAAGATTTTGCATGATTATGACCATCCTTTACATTCAGATCTTCCTAGACTGTACCATCCTGTACGTAGCACTAGGTATGAAGTTAATTCTAATAGCTTTACCTTCTCCATCATAAGGCTTAATATTGCACAATATTCCGAAGTTTTATTCCAGCTGTGACCAAACTATGGAATGATCTTCCTAACAGGCAGTTGAATCCATGGAACTTTATAAGTTCAAACTTGCAGTGAATGTTTTTGTGTTGAATAGGTTAATAAGCTTCGCTCTTCGCTGTTTATATATGAAAGATCTATTTTAACGTTGTTACTGATCTTAAGGTTTTATATTATTTATTCCTTACTTATCATATAGATTATTTATTTCCTTATTTCCTTTTCTTACGGGGCTATTTTTCCAGCTATAGCCCTTGGGCTTATAGCATACTGCTTTTAAAGTAAAGGTTGTAGCTTAGTTAATAATAATAATAATAATAATTATAATAATAATAATAATAATAATAATGATGATGATGATGATGATGATGATGATGATGATGATATTATTATTATTATTATTATTATTATTATTATTATTATTATTATTATTATTATTATTATTATTATTATAATCTTTTTTATCATCAATGAATAATTTACAAGTATCAAGATATATCACCTTAAAATTCAAAGTGATAAAATGGCTGTTACATACATGCATTACATTTAATATACTACGTATCAAAATAAAAATTTAATGACATCCATCAAGGACGTCATAAAATATTCATCCATTATTGTTGATTTAAAAAAATATGTCCAACAAACAATGAATAAATAATAGAAGCCTCCAGAGAAATAAATAAAAGGTGCCAGAAATGCATTGTGTAGTTGAAACAAAACCTGTGTCAATTGTGACGAGGGAGGATTGTTAAACAAAAGACGTTCGTTATTTATTCCTTAATGAGAAAAGGAATTTTAGAACACTTGTTGCTACACTCTTGGAGGCAAAGGATTGTTAATACTATCATTAATTTTGGGTGTTAAAATTCACACTTGAATGCGTTGTATATCTTAAAGATAGCAGGAGTTTTCGCACTTTTTCTAAAGTGCTTCTTCAGCTGAAGAATAAAAAGTTTTTTAATATTCAAAATGTTAACTAAAAACCAAAGACAATTTACAGGATAAAAGTAAAGAAACCAAAGTAGTTGTTGGAGCTATAACATCAGATTAAATAGAAGTGGCTGTTTTCCAACGAGAGAAAAGTCTTCATGTTACTGTTATTGCTAAAGTTCATGTCATAACGCCTATCTAACAATATACGTTGTATTAGAAAAAAATGTAAAATTTTATTGTTCCAATCAAAGTTTCATAAAATCAATATGTGTAATGATTTAAAAGCTCAGGAAATATCATGATGAAATCCAATATTCACCTTGCACTGTGTACAACATTTTTCATATTCTGTTTTTATATTGAAGAATATGATATGAATATTCTTGTTTTCTGTAACACAATTCATATTGCATAATGACTTACTCGAACGCCCACTACTGATCTCTCTCTCTCTCTCTCTCTCTCTCTCTCTCTCTCTCTCTCTCTCTCTCTCTCTCTCAGTAACTGAGCTATTTGCCGATTTATTTAATTGTTACTAACAAATCCATATATTTTCTATATACAGAGAATATATATATATATATATATATATATATATATATATATATATATATATATATATACATATATATATGGATATATGTATATGTATATGTATATATACATATATATATAAGTATATATATATATATATATATATATATATATATATATATATTCCACCAAAATGGTAATTAATAAGAATTCATAAAAGGAAAATGTGATTCATAGCATTCAAGACTATTGAATTAAAAACAGTAAATAAACCTAAAACATAAATAACATTTATTCCTAATCTACTTAAGAAACATCTTTCAAAAGGATTCATTGTCTAAGTATATATAGTCTGACCAAACTTATCAAGTGGAGAATTCAGCTCATTTAAACCCCTTTCCGAAAACTGAGATGGCCCCACGAGCCATTATCCTCATAATGAGCCAGAAGTGGGGAACATTAACTTAATGCTGTCATTGGGAGTGGCTCAAGGTAAGTGAAATCACTGATATAAAGCAGCGAATACTATACAGATATTTCAGACCTTATGAAATTCTGTACGTCTCGCTCCTCAATGTTGGGTCCAATACTTCTCTTTATATATTAAATTTTCGTTTTTTTTTTTTTTTTTTTTTTTTTTTTTTTTTTTTTTTTTGTTAATCAGAAACTTTTTACCCGTCTGTTACTGAATAAGATAGTTGAAGACATATCTTTCCTTGTTGGAACCCTTGGGCTTATGGCATCCTGGTTTTCTAGTTAGGGTTGTAGCTTAGCTAATAATAATAGTAATAATATTAATAATAATGATAATGATGATAATTATAATTATTATTATTATTACTATTATTATTATTATATTTATTATTTTTATTATTATTATTATTATTATTTTTATTATTATTATTATTATTATTATTATCATAATTATTATTATCATTATTATTATTATTATTATTATTATTATTATTATTATTATTATCATTATTATTATTCTATTTATTATTTTTATTATTATTATTATTATTATTATTATTATTATTATTATTAATATTATTATTATTATTATCATTATTATTATTATTGTTATTATTATCATTATGATTATTATATATAATAATAATAATAATAATAATAATAATAATAATAATAATAAAAATAATAATAATAATAATAATAATAATAACAATAGTGATATTATTAAAAATAATAATAATAATAATAATAATAATAATAATACCAATAATAATAATAATAATAATAAT
>NC_090735.1:16564945-16569945 GCF_036898095.1 Palaemon carinicauda
CTCATTTATAATTTAAATATTTATATAGTCAAATATTTCTTCTTATTGCTAATATAAGTTTTAGAGATCGTCATTCATCTCTCAATCATTTTTATTTTTTTATTTTCTAAATTTATTTGACTAAATCTTGCTCCAAAATTCTATTTGTTCTATCTTCCCTTTTCCATCTAAGTTCTCTTTTAACTGGTGGTTTATTTGTGCATAATATTAAATCTTTTCTTAATCTTGATTCTTTTCATGTTTACTATTTTTCTATCTAATCTGCTATTTCTATCTTTCGTCGATGGTTTTGGTTCTAACATAATGAATAAACATAATAAGACATTAGCAACTTATAAACATAATAAACACAATGAATAAACATAATACAGTAGAACAAACACTAGAAAATCTACAGAGGTGTCATATTTATTAAATTATTATATAATAATTTATCCAGTGTCATAACTATTATACTTATACTTATACTGATACTTATACTTATACATGTAGATTTTAAAACCATAGAAGCAGGCACTTTTAATCCATAGCTTTAAAAAGTTTTAGTTGTTATACTGCAGTTATATATTAATATACGGGAGATTCTCTATTGCCTGAATTCTTTAATTATATATTTGAAAAATAGAAAGCTCAAAAACAAATATTATTATAATGAAAATATTAAATATTTTCGAAATCTCTCTCTCTCTCTCTCTCTCTCTCTCTCTCTCTCTCTCTCTCTTTTCTTTACACCCGAGAAGTATTTTCTTTCAAAGTAATCCATTACAGTAAAAGCCTCCTAAAACCAAGAAGCATGAACAGAGAGAGAGAGAGAGAGAGAGAGAGAGAGAGAGAGAGAGAGGGAGAGAGAGTACATTTTGGCCAAAACAGCATAAAACGATGAAACCTCCATTAGGGACAAGCTGTTTATTTAAAGCAAATCGCTGCCAAAAAGCTTTAGCACATTATGACTGACATGTCTCCCCAAAGGTCAATATTTGAAATGTTGATTTGTTTGAAAAGTGTTTATGATAGACGGCTGTTGTTCGTACTTTTCTTGTTAGCTTTACTTTAGTTAATGTTGTTAGTTGGTGTCGGCTACTTAGCTTATATTTTACTGATGATGAATGGGTTTTTTGGAATTTATATATATATATATATATATATACACACACACACACATATATATATATATGTGTGTGTGTATATATATATATATATATATAAATATACATATATATATATATATATATACACGCGCACACACACACAAACACACACACACACACACACACATATATATATATATATATATGTGTGTGTGTGTGTGTGTGTATATGTGTGCGCGCGCACGTATGTGTGCATGTATGTATATGAATATAATCTATATTTGTGTTTATATATGTGTGTATATATACACACATATATATGTATATACATATGCTATATATATACAGTATATATATATATATATATATATATATTCTAATGAATAAAAAAAATCATTTGTTTTTCACTCAAAAATATAGTGATAATTTTCCAAACTCTCTTATTCTTCTATCTCTCTCTCTCTCTCTCTCTCTCTCTCTCTCTCTCTCTCCTTTTAACGTATCACATTAATGTTCCTGACCTTCCAAAGAATATCACTTTAGAAACTAAAAGCATAAAATATGTCCTGAAATCTCAAATCCAATTCAATATCAAATTCATCAGTAAATATTTATTCTAGATTACAGTAGTAGATAATTTCGGAAATTTATTCAGTTGGATATAAAAACTCCCACAGAATTTTCATATATATGATAATATAGTGTATTTTTATTTATATTCATTGTTATTATTTATTTTATGCATAGTTTCTCTTCTTGATATATATGAATTCTATTTTATGAAAGATTTCTTGATAAGGCATTGGCCTTTTAGGCCTGTTTCTATGTATACAGAAGGTCCTTAACTTATAAACTTTATTAGTTCCAAGAAGCTGTTTGTAAGTAGAATGGTTTGTAAGTCGATTTTTTGTAAGTCGAATTTCTTTATATTTTGGCCTAACTTAACCCTAACCTTAATCCCATGCCTATGATTTCTAGCTAGAAAAGTAAAAAAATAGTCGGGTTTTATATGAAATAGATACCAGGTTATCACAAATGTCGTTTTGCTTACTATATTAAATGATATTATATTGTTTTATTACACCATTTCTATGTTATTTTCAGTTGGATTTGTTTTTATCTTCGAATGTTTGTAAGTTGAGGAACTTCTGTATTCCATATACTTACTCTCACAAGCTGCCGGATCAACACAATTAATTCTGTAAGGGATTTGATGTAAGTTTCACATGATAAATCACCCTTCCACTGTCTTGCATTAGAGTTCTTTTGCTTGAGGGTACACTCGGGCATGCTATTCTATGTAATATCTGTTCCTCTTGTTTTTTGTTTAAGTTTTTATAGTTTATACATGAAAGATCTAATTTATTATTGTTTCTGTTTTTTAAATATTTTATTTTGATTTTTTATTACTTATCTTGCAGTTTATTTATTTCCTTGTTTCCTTTTCTCATACATTGTTCAGTATTCACAGTAATCAAATTACCTGTGTGAGAGAGAGAGAGAGAGAGAGAGAGAGAGAGAGCTTTGAAACATCTCATAGGGAAATATGAAAAATAGGAATCAATACACACACACACACACACACACATATATATATATATATATACAAACACACACATATATATATATATATATTCATATATATATATATATATATATATATTTGTAACATATATATATATATATATATATACAGTATATATGTACTTAAGAGATGAAATATAATGATCAAACTTAAAATGAATATCAGTCAAAATTAAATTACTTATATACCCAACTAGGTATTCATTCTAATATCAAAACAACTAAGCGGCAACATTATGCCACATATTTAATTATGTTAAGTTAGGTAAAGTTAGGTTAGGTTAGGTTTAATTGATAACGTGTATATTTCAAATTCCAAATAATGATAATCTCTACAGCTCAAAATTTAATTTATAAGGTGTCATTGAGAGATGAATAAAAGCAAATCTGTATTGTTTGATCATAAAAAAAATAAAAGATTACCGAACATGCGAGCGTATTTTGTATTGGATAAATTCTATTCGAAATTGTTATTTCAATAAAAGGAAAATATTTATTAAAAGCAAGAAACAATTCAGATTTAAAAGCATTTTAATTGCTTTTTTTTGCTGAATATCACATATTTGCTTTTACCAGTCCCAGCCCATAACCGAGAGAGAGAGAGAGAGAGAGAGAGAGAGAGAGAGAGAGAGAGTCCGTAAAAAACTCTATACCAAATATCTGACTTTATTGAAATTTAATAAAACTGACGTCGAGAACCTTCGAAAATTGAGGGTCTTTTTATTTATTTTTGCCCGTTTATTCTTTTCTTTCTTTTGCTGTTGTAGCGTTGGAGTCTTCATCCAGTTAAAAAAGTAAAATAAATTTTAATCTATCTTTTTCTTTGTAAATATATTTCTGATTAAACTTAGACTAAATGTATTCTTTTTAGAAAAAAAAACAGGATTCCATTCCTCGAAAGATATTATCTGGCATTTTTTAAATATTTATTTTTTCGTTAAAACATTTCGGATTAAATTAAGAATAGATATATTCTATTCTTAGAAGAAAACAAAAATAGATTGAAATTTCATTAACTCGAAAGATATCAGTATCTAGTAATCTTAAAATATTTATTTTTCGTAAATATATTTCTGTTTGACCTTAGACTGAATGTATTCTTTTTATAATAAACAAATCGGAATTTGATTTCCTAGAAAGATATTAGTATCTAGTAATCTCAAAATATTTATTTTTTCGTAAATATATTTCTAATTAAACTAAGACTAGATATATTCTATTCTTAAAAAGAAATAAAAAAAAGCTTTATTTCATTCCCTCGAAAGATATTAGTAACTGTAGTAATCTTGAAATATTTATTTTTTCGTGAACATATATCTAATTAAACCAAGACTAGATATATTCTATCTAAAAACAATCGGAATTTCATTTTCTCAAAAAATATCAGTATCTAGTAATCATGAAATATCTATTTCTTAGAGTATAAATCAAACAGGATTTGTTTCAGATTTATATAACGTGGATGCTTCAAACATTTTCGTTATTTTCGTTATCTGTCATAATAATTTTTTGGGCTTATGAATATTCTATATAAGCTGGGCTTAATAATTTTCTGGGTCGATTTTATTTTCCCAAATAGATAGGTCATATTGAAATGCATCACTTATTGATAAATCTAATAATACCAGAGAAGAAATTAAACTATACTGTTATAAATTTTCCGTAAAAAACGGTGAATGCCTAACAACATTAACCCAGGATTTTTATCGTTTTAAAAACGGATACATTGACGTAAAGGAGTGATATTACGGTCACCAACACATGAAAGATGATAACAAAGTAGTGTAAAACTACGGTCGAGTGTATTTTACCGAAATACGTCTGAGAACCGTATAATTTTAGGGAGAATTTACGATTAAAAGTGCTTTTTTAACAGTGCAACTGCAAGAGATATAAATTACTGAACTTTTTATTTTTTTTTTATTTTACTTAACCATAATTCTGATGTCTTACATTAGACAAAAACTATCTATAAATGTCTTTAATAATATACAAGAATATTTTGTAATAATACTTCGTTTGCATACAAAAAAGTCGAAAGGTTATTCTTTATCGTTAAAAAAGATATTATAAAACTCGATGTATAAAGACACTGAGGTAAGTATTTCTCTTGAAATTAAAAAAAAAGACGAGTAATAACACCGTGATATATGACAAAAAGACACACTCACAGACACACACACAAAATGTGTGTATATATATATATATATATATATACAGTATATATAAATAAATATATATATATATATATATATATAAATAAATAAATGTATATATATATATATATATATAGAGAGAGAGAGAGAGAGAGAGAGAGAGAGAGAGAGA
>NC_090735.1:16572445-16577445 GCF_036898095.1 Palaemon carinicauda
CGTGAGTTTGAATATCTTCTCTGAGGAAAAATTCATTCATTCATATCTTTCCATATTCTGTTATGTTCAAAGAAAAAATGTAATCAAAGATGTAGAACAGTAGAATAATCTATACTCAAACAATTCTTGTTAAGTCGGCTTCCTTAAACTTGTTACGGAATTTTATTACGGCAGTAGAACATTTTCCAGCCTATTTTTTTTAAGAATCTAAAAAGCATTATTTTGTCTTTATTGTCTTAGTACATTAGTGTTTTGTTATAGAAAATATCGTATACAACATACTATTTCGGAACCTAATTTTCAATTTATTTTAACTTAAACCTTTCAAGCACTAAAATTTACTACCTGTTTATCATCCATTAAGAAGCATATTTCCGAAGTCTTATAAATAATGACTTCTCTTTTTAATTACCGATTTCCTGGGACCTTCAGCATCTAGAACTAGAGTTTACTTTTTAGTTTCATTTTCCATACCTGTGTTTTCCTAAGGTCTGTCCACTCATCAGTTTTTAACCCTTTATCTTTGTTTCAGATTTCTTAATATATATTGCTCCGGCTTCATAATGTCAATATCAGCCTCTGTTGACTGATGGATATATGTTGAAGATGTAATACTTTTCTAAATATGCAAAAATGATTTCAAAGATATACGAAAAAGAAGTGTCCATACAATTTTGTAACACTATTATGTTGACGGAAAACAAGAGAATGGAATTGCCATATGTTTTTGTAATATTGCTAAAAAATTACAAGCTGATATAAGATAATATAAAAATAGAATCTAGGATCTAGTTTATTAGATGCTTTTCTCACAGGGCTGATTTCCCTGATGGAGTCTTTGTGGTGGTAGCATTCTACTTTCCAATATTGTAGCTTGGCTAATAATAAGGAAATATAAAGAATAATTTTAAATTCTTGAAATTTGATGCTCATATTATAACAGAGGGTACTATAACAAGAATTAAGGAGCCCGAGAATCAGGCAATATATAATGGAATCTAAAAAACAATAAGCATTAGAGAATATTACAATACAACTGTTCAATGAATTAGAGAAATATCTGGTATTAATGAAAAGACATTAATGAAAAGGGTATATCTGAGTATGTTATCATTTGATCCCAAATTAATGCAGTGGCTTTCAACATGCGAAAAAAAAAAAATCATGTTAGATTTCCATATACTTACTCTTCCGTACTTACGGACTTTAATATCCCTTAATGAAATGGTACCTGATATCAGGGAAGCTTTTCATCTAAGCTACAAATTCTCAACCATAATCCCAGGAAAAAAAAAGTAAAAAATGGCCACTGATATTCAGGGTAACTGGAACCCCAATCTTAATGCATATCTATATCAGATTTTTCTATGATCGTTATTGCTTCATACGCTGAAGAGATGGGGTTCATGAGCCTGATGTAACGCACTCTTGATCTTATAGTGTCTGCATCTTTGGGGAGGGGAAGATGAACTGTGAGAGCAAATGATATAATTAGGAGATGCTGGACTTATCAAAGGGAGTATCATATTAGAGATTTGGAGTGGGATAGGAATTGGGTTTAAAGATTAAACTGTGAAAAACAATATTCACAAATCTATGCATGAGAGAGAGAGAGAGAGAGAGAGAGAGAGAGAGAGAGAGAGATAAGCAGGACTCTTAACATTATTTTGTAATTGACCATTTATTACAACGAAAAGTTAACGAGAGAGAGAGAGAGAGAGAGAGAGAGAGAGAGAGAGAGAAGCAGGACAGTTAGCATTATTTTGTAATTGACCATTTATTACAACGAAAAGGTAACAATAGAGAGAGAGAGAGAGAGAGAGAGAGAGAGAGAGAGAGAGAGAGAGAGAGGAGCATACTAGAATATATTGTCAACATTACGTAAGAAACAAAAAGGTAAATATAAAAAGTCTCTTCATATATAAGGTCGAATAAATATGTTTGGACTACTGTAATGAATGGTGTGTAACCAAGAGACTAAAATATATTTCTTATATACGAAATTAAATCCAGTAATATATAAGATCTATAAGTTAAAAAATATTATATATTGCTATGACTTAAAAGCAGCACAATATGTGCAAAGATTCCAGCTGCAGATGATAACATTACAAGAACATTTATAAGCAGAAAGGGACTTCAATGTAATAGTTTTATATCTGTGAGGTAAAAGAAATATTTTTCCTGTTGAAATGATCGTAAGAGTCTTTAGAGGTAAGTCATTTTAAAACAGCAGTCAATTGAAATTGTATCCTTATGAACATGACAACAAACATATCTCGCTTGAACAAATTAATGATTAAATAATAGAAGTAAACAAAGCCACAAGTACTCCAATAAATTCTGTGAGAATATTTATAAAATCATTTGAATGTTGAATTTAAAAAATGGGGATTGAATAGATAATTAGGACGAGAGAGTAACCTATCTCTTGTACATAATGTACCTATACCTTTTATTTGGGGGGAGGGGGGGGGGGTTGAGGTGCATTTATACTATTTTCATTATTATTACTATTACTATTATTATTATTATTATTATTATTATTATTATTATTATTATTATTATTATTATTAGCTAAGCAACAAACCAAAATGGAAAATCAGGATGCTATAAGCCCAAGAGCTCCAACAGGGAATATAGCCCCGATGAGGAAATGAAATAAGAATATAAATAAACTATATATGAAGCTATGAATAATAATTACGAAATATCTTAAGGTCAGATCAGTAACAACGTTGAAATAGATTCTTATGAAAATGAATGATGAATAAGAACAAGAACTAATTTCTTTACCAAATATATTTAAGGGCATTGAGAACGATCATATAAATGAGTTTAACCTATCATCATCATCATCATCATCTCCTCGTGCGCCTATTGACGCAAAGGACCTCGGTTAGATTTCCCTAGTCGTCTCTATCTTGAGCTTTTACTTCAATACTTCTCCATTCATCATCTCCTACTGCGCGCTTCATAGTCCTCCACCATGTAGGTCTGGGTCTTCCAACTCTTCTAGTTCCTTGTGGAGTCCAGCTGAACCTATGCTCTGGTAAAACTTCTTTACAATTTAACGGAAAATTCGTTATGTAAAATGCTTCGTGATATATATATATATATATATATATATATATATATATATATATATATATATATACATTCTTCTCCGCATGATAAAGTACAGCTTCTTTACATATAGCTAATTACTACTTCTGTTATACCCTAGAATAGTATACAACTAATTACTTCTTCTGCCATAGCACGAATAGTATACTATCAGAAGAAAGTTATTCAAGTAAAGTCAGTTTGTAGCTAACCATTTTTCGTTCATCAATTATGCAAGAAATTTTTACCTTGGAAAAGCATGATACCGAACTCAGTTACCCATAATTATCATAATCAGATTTCAGTTCTAATTCAATATCACAAACTTGCCTCTCCAGGCGACGCACAGAGACTGGCATTCATTAGCAAATTCTATTATTTGATTAAGCCCGTGTCATTCATTTCCTGCATAACGGATGGCTTGCTCAGTCTTCGGTGTAATTAAAAGCAAAGTGTTTATCTAGGATATTATGCGATTAGGCAAATGCTTTGCAAGTTAACATACCCTAATATGGAAAGCAAATACAGTGTGAGTATCAAGGAATAGGTAAGTACGATAAGATGAGATAGATCAATTAACACTAAAATTACTAAAACGTAGATACTTTAGAGGAAATGGTAATTAACCAGGCGATTTTTTTATTAATGGCTAAGAGGAAAAGGAGAACCTTTTAAAGTTAAAAGGCAATTCTAGTCCAAGGACTTTCTCGTCCATAATCCGCCTGGCTCGAGTTTCAGACTGGGGACGACCCCAAAATGAAGTTGTAACGAAGTTAGTTTGCTTGACACCCGCGTCGAGTTACGACTTGCTTTATCATCAGGCGAGGATCCCAAATATACATAATAGGTGTTTTCCATTAGGAGAATTGTTTTCCTAACGACGCTCTCAGGGAAAAAAAGGACAAAAACGTCGCGCGTGTCAAAGTTCTAGGTCGAGAAAAGTTAAACTTGTGATTAAAATTTCGTATTTTTTTTTTCTTTTTTGGTCAAGGCCAGCATGATCGCTTTCTATTGTTGGTTAAATCTTGGGACACTCCAAAATCAAACGATTGTTCTCTAGTCTTGGGTAGTGCCATAGCCTCTGTACTATGGTGTTCCACTGTTTTGGGTTAGAGTTCTCTTGCTTGAGGGTACACTCAGGCACACTATTCTATCTAACTTCTCTTTCTTTTGTTTTGTTAAAGTTTTTATAGTTTATATAGGAATTATTTATTTTAATGTTACCCTTCATAATTTTTTTCATTTTTTTCTTTCCTCACTGGGATATTTTCCCTGTTGGGGCCCCTGGGCTTATGGCATCCTGCTTTTCCAACAAGGGTTGTATCTTAGCCAGTAATAATAATAATAATAATAATAATAATAATAATGATAATAATAATAATAATATATGTTGTTTATGAATAAACTAATTTTTTTTCACCTTTGTTTAATCATAAAAATTCCATATATGAATTCATAAACATCATGTCTATGATTATTGCTCAATTCAATTTCATACCTTTTGCCTGAAATAGTTTTAAATAGCGATAAACGTAGAACTGATTATTGTTTATTATTGTTTATCACAATTTCCTTCCTCACCTACCCATGTTTTAACACGCACGTTACACGCGTGACATGCGTACACACCGACGTACACATGAACACACACACACACCGACGTACACATGGACACACACACGTACACACATACACACACACACACACATATATATATATATATATATAAACACACACACATATATATATATATAAACATATATATATATATATATATATCTAAACATATATATATATATATATATATTCATATATATATAAACATATATATATATATATATATATAAACATATATATATATATATAAACATATATATATATGGATAAATATCAAC
>NC_090735.1:16582445-16594945 GCF_036898095.1 Palaemon carinicauda
GAGTGTACTGGCAGAGGTATAGGCCCAGCATTACACCGGTTAAGCAAGTGTCGGAATTTGATATGGAGCGCCAAGGTGTAAGTTACTGTATTGATTATTCATATGTTCTTATATTTATGATGGATTTGGAAATGTTATAGTTGGATATCCTGAACTTTTGTATTTGTAATGGAGTTAGTATTATTGCTGTGTTTTGTGTACAAAAGACTGTTTTCATTTTATATTTGATTCTACGAATATCGCTGTGTTGTGTTGCATATTTTATTAGGATTACATTTTGAGTATCTGTTTAACAATTTGGGGGTTTGTTTTAATTTGGACACTTGTTTACAGGCTGAATGTTACTCAATAAAGTATTCATGTGGCACTTGGTGACTTTGTATCTACCCGATCCATACACCATGCTTATTCTTCTTTTATTTTGGGTCTCCTCTCCCAGGGAAGCACTTACTGTCTTTCCTAAGTACGTATATTAACAATCTCTAGTTTTAGGATTGCTGTACTTCCTGTATAGGTATCTTTAAGTGTTCTATCATAAGATTCTTCTATTCTTAGGTTTTGAAGGGCTTCCATTACAGCTGCTGTTTTGTCCGAATCAAAAGCTTTCTCATAGTCTATAAATGCCATATATAGTGACTTGTCATACTCTATTGTATTTTCCATTAGCTGGTTAATTACATGGAAATGGACAGTTGTTGAATACCAACTTCTAAAGCCTGCCTGCTCTCCTGGTTGATTTAAGTCTAGCTGTCTTTCTATTCGACCTAATATGATATTTGTAAATATTCTATATATTACTGAGAGTAAACTTATTGGGTGGTCATTTTGCAGGTGTTTTGTGTCTCCCGTTTTGTGAATTAGTATAATGGTAAAGTTTTTTCAAGCTGTAGGTATAGAGCATTCTAGCAGACATTTTGATGTAGTGTTCAGCCAGTTTTGATACTATGAAATCTCCATCTATAGTAAAATTAATCGTTAGGCTATCTTCTCCTGCTACTTTGCCTCTTTTCATGCCTCTTAATGCTTTCTTTACTTCTACTATTACGGTTGGTACCGGCTCTGGTGTTATATTATTTCTATTGGCAAAGTTATTTCTTATATCACTATTGTATAGAATTTACACACACACACACACACACACACATATATATATATATATATATATTATATATATATATATATATATATATATATTATACATATACATAAAAATAAATATATAAATAGGTATAGTTATCATATGAAAATACAAAAAATAGCCAGAGTGATATCATAACAAAAGTAAGTTTTTCGAAACATATTCCTGTAAAATCTAAGAAAAAAAAAATATAATTCACACAAACGTCAGAAAATATTAACATCCCTGGTCACCGAAATTATATAAATTTTGGTGTTTTTTTTTATTAACATTATACAGTAGACATCATCCCTCAGCTGTAGGGTTAATGTTAAAGCGCGAAACTCCATTATCAGCTCCCTACTCTGGGCCTCCCTCTGCGCCTTCCCCGGTGTGTGAAGGAAGTGATCCATTATTTTGTGTTTATGCCCCTCTGGCAAGGGCGCCCCTCTCACTTTGAGGCTCGTTACTAAGTAACGAGTCATAGAAGTGTTTATTTTAAATAAAATTAAAGGAAATATTTATAAGTTCGGTTTATGTATTTATATATTAAATGAAGAGAAATATTTATAACTGTGGTTTATAGATTTAGACATAAAATCAAGGGAATTATTCATAAGTGGTTTATAGAATTCGATATTAAGTGAAGGGAAATATTTATAAGTGTGGTTCATAGTTTTAGATATTAAATGAAGGGAAATATTTATAAAAGTGGTTTATAGATTTAGATATTAAATCAAGGGAAATATTCATGAGTGTGGTTTATATATTAAGATATTACATGAAGGGAAATATTTATAAGTGTGGTTCATAGATTTAAATCTTAAATGAAGGGAAATATCTATAAGTGTGGTTTATAGATTTAGATATTAAATGAAGGGAAGTATTTATAAGTGTGGTTTATAGATGTAGATATTGTCCATTATTTCTCTTGTATTATTATTATTATTATTATTATTATTATTATTATTATTATTATTATTATTATTATCATTATTATTATTATTATTATTATTATTATTATTATTATTATTATTATTATTATTAAAAGCCTTAGGGCCGCATATGGCCTTCTGGACCATTAAGAGCGGTCTTCTACGGCCTTTGATATATGTACAGTATTTGTAGTATATTTCTGCTTTGACATTGAATATTATGTCTTTGAAATCATTCTATGTACACACATACAAATGTGTACATACAGACAATAGAAAAGTTGTGTTCAGTGATGTACCTCCCTGTGAATGGAAGCAGTTTTTCCTTGTCAACTGCAACAGCTGTTGTAGCTGACAAGGAAACACTGCTATAGTCAATTCTTTTTAGTGAGTCCTAATAGCTGATTGGTCGGACAAAAATACTTCCTCGGTAAAAAGAATTGACTATAGTTGCAGTAAATGAGGGATTTAACGTATAATGGATGAGGTATTCCTGTTTAGTCCATCTCACTCTGATCTATATTAGTTTTAGACGAGTTAACAGGTTCCAGATTTTTGGCATAAAAACATTTTATTTGTGCGTTCACTGATGAGTTTTATTTGTATGAAAAATAGACTCCCTTAGGTATCTTTAACGGAAGGACAAGAGGAACAGACATTTTAACAACTTCAAAAAGCAATGTCACAAAGGAGGACTAAATTTTACTTCCTTATTACAATAAGTTATGCACTGATGGTGTTCCAGCTTTGATAGCTAAAATCTAGGGATTTATTGAACATCTGAAGAAAGCAAATAATTGATTTATTTCAATGAAAACAGCTGTGTTGAAACAGATAAAATTTCTTATTGGGATGTTGCATTTTTATGAGATGTGATTGTATTAAAAGTACCTATTTGTCAATATAGAATATTTGAAAAGGTTACTTTGTTGATATCTATAAGCTATCTTTTCCAAAAGATTAATATTATTTTACTTATCACTTGAATAAAAAGAACCTACTTGCTTAACTAAAGTAATTTGAAAAGGACATGCTTTCGATATTATTAGTTTACTTACGTTAGTTTGAAAACTACCCAAACACGAATAAAATATTTTAAAATTTAGTTTTCAATATAATTAATTTACCGATTACTTGTATAAAAATTACTTAATTCGAATATTTGAAAATGTAATGCTTTCAATTTCTATACACCTGTCACTCTTTCTTTATGTGTGGTAAGCAGCTCTTCTAGGAGAAGGACACTCCAAAATCAAACCATTGTTCTATAGTCTTGTTCTATAGCCTCTGTACCATGGTCTTCCACTCTCTTGGATTAGAGTTCTCTTGCTTGAGGGTACACTCTGACACACTATTCTATCACATTTCTCTTCTTCTTGTTTTGTTGGAGTTTTTATAGCTTATATAGGAAATATTTATTTTAATGTTGTTACTATTTTATTTTTCCTTGTTTCCTTTCCTCACTGGGCTATTTTCCCTGTTGGAGCCCCTGAGCTTATAGTATCCAGCTTTTCCAACTATGGTTGTAGCTTAGCAAATAATAATAATAATAATAATAATAATAATAATAATAATCATAATAATAATAATAATAATAATAATAATAATTACTAATAAATTACTTGGAGGATAAAATAACCAACAAAATTCTATGTGGCCTTAAGGAGCATTGGGGAATTGCAAGATGGCCTTCATCCATAAAAGGGTTCCCCATCCCTGAGCTAAGCTACAACCCTAGTTGGAAAAGCAAGATCCTATAAGCCCACGGGCTCCAACAGGGAAAAATAGCCCAGTGAGGAAAGATAACAAGACAACCAATAAACTGCACGAGAAGTGATAAACAATCAAAATAAAATGTTTCAAGAAAAATAACAACACTAAAGCAGGAGGCAGAGAAATAAGACAAAACAGCGTGCCCGAGTTTACCCTCAAGCAAGAGAACTCTAAACTAAGACAGTGGAAGGCCATGATACAGAGGCTATGGCACTACTCAAGACTAGAGAACAATGGTTTGATTTTGGAGTATCCTCCTAGAAGAGCTGTAGTTTATTTATATCCGTGTTTCCTTTCCTCACTGAGTTATTTTTCCCTGTTGGAGCCCTTGGGCTTATGCCATCCAGCTTTTACAACTATGATTATAGCTTAGCAAGTAATAATAATAATAATAATAATAATAATAATAATAATAATAATAATAATAATAATAATAAGAATAATAATAATAATAATGTTCCTTATTTCAAAATTATAGTTGATAATATATTTTCTATAATTGTTTTCTATTATCTTGGAGACTTTGTTGTTTACAAAAGATTAAAAGACTATAATTAGATGTCCAAATATTTTTTTTCAATACTAATAACTAATGAAAGGTATAAGAATGTGGTTTTTTTCAAGAACATTTCTAATTTAGTGGTTCCTGATCAAAGCCGACTTTCAATCCTGCATCATCAATATAAAACGAAAGAAAGTCTATAGTAATACAGCATACTGTATATGAAAATTTTTTATAATCAGAGAATAATAATGGATAAACTTACCTTCAGTAAAATGTTAGCATAAATAACACGTACTAGATTCCCTTGACTACATTAATAGAACATCATCATCATCATCATCTCTCTCTCTCTCTCTCTCTCTCTCTCTCTCTCTCTCTCTCTCTCTCAGTCTTATCATGAATATGATTGTGCACGGTACGATAACTCTTACCCTTACTCTAAGATAAGACGAATTGACTTACAATACAAATCAAAAGATAATCATTACAAATAAGATCATGAATTTGGTTTAAAAATAATTGATCATTCCAATCTATAATGACAGATATTTTAAGCCTTGATTTCACATCGCGGATATCTGCCTCGCATAAAAATTCAAATTTCATTAAGAAATTATGACGCGCCTTTTCACCATATAGACGAAACAGTTTACGTCATTTTACTCACTAAAGAATAAACAAACATCCCTTTCCTTCGTCCGCTACGTTAAAATGGCTTCCAGACGCAACAGTAAAGACTAATTTACATTCAACTGAGCCAAACATTGCACGAGGCCAAAGTCAGTGGCGTATTACGGATAAGCTTTAGGCATGATAATAATAATATGGCCGAGGTTGCCATTGACTTACCCGAACTACCTCTGGTGGGTTAATTAACTCGGCGAATGCACCTCGATTAACCCACGGTTGTAATCAGCCTGGAGATGGGAATTTCATTAAAGCGTGATTTACTGAAAAATGGGGGAATAAACTCTAAATCCATTCGTGTTGGTTATTCACGGCTGTCGATTGTCGATTCCTGTCTGTTCTTTGAGGCAGATAGATTATTATTATTATTATTATTATTATTATTATTATTATTATTATTATTATTATTATCATTATTATTATTATTTGTCAACAATTGGATTATTCATAAGTTTACAATACATGGATCTTAAAGAGAAAGAAAATTTTAATTTTGAATCCATGTATTGTAAACTTATGAATTATCCAATTGTTGACAAATTTCATCCTGGTGACCTTATAACAGACTTAAAAACATTATTATTATTATTACTAGCTAAGCTATAACCCTGCTTGGAAAAGCAAGATGCTATAACCGCCAGGGCTCTAACAGGGAAAAATAACCCAGTGAGGAAAGGAAATAAGGCAATGAATAAACGATATAAGAAGTAATGAAAATCAAAATAAAATATTTTAAAAACATTAACAACATTAAAACAGATATTTGATATATAAACTATAAAAGGGCTAATGTAAGCTTGTTCAATTAATTCAATAAGAATTATAATTGTTTAATAATATACTGTTGAAAGTTTGCCGTTAAAAAAATAAAAAAAACGGTAGAAATCCTGGTGTAAATGTTGCCAGGCATTTACCGTTATAGAAACGGATATATTGACGTTAAGGAGTGATATTATGGTCACCAACCCGTAAAAGATAATAAAAAATGTAGGTAAAAATTACGGTCGCTTGTATTTTACTGAAATACGGCTGAGAAAAGTACATTTTTACGGATAATTTCCGATTGAAATTACGGTTTTTTTTTAACAGTGTAAGGGGCAATTAAGTCTATTTATTATGCATAGTTATATTCAATATCTTTTCAAGGAAATGTATAACTCCAACTAGGATTAGATAAACGACCTTTCGCGGTATCAATAATGCAATTCCATTCGACTTGAATTAGTTGAAAAAAAAAAAGAATATAGAATATTTTAGATTTCGTTATCTATGGCTTATTTGGAAGTCTTTATGCTTAAAACACATGAGAATATATTGCACAAACAGGTGGTACAAACTAATACTTCCTTCTTGGGAATAAAAAGAGAAAGAAATATTTTACAATATCATTGCGATCGATTTGTAGAGTCCCTGAATAAGGCCAGAGAATTAGATGGCTGGATTAGGTGGAGGATGACATGGAGAGAAGCGGTTTGGTGGAAGAGGATGCCTTTGTTCGAAGGCATTGGAGAGGGCGCATCAGGCACCCGACCCTTTAATGTAAGGCTGACGATGGGAAGGAAGATTATAATAAATTTTTCTTGTTTCACTTAATCAGAAAAAATAAGTATAGATCTATTGAATCACCGCAGGGCATAGAAATTTATTATTATTATTATTATTATTATTATTATTATTATTATTATTATTATTATTATTATTATTATTAGCTAAGCTACAGCCCTAGTTGGAAAAGCAGGATGCTATAAGCCCAAGGGCTCCAACAGGGAAAAATAACCCAGTGAGGAAAGGAAATAAGGAAATAAATAAACCATGTAATAAGTAATGAACAATCACAATAAAGTATTTAAAAAAAATAACAACATTAAAATAGATACTTCATATATAAACTATAAAAATACTTATGTCAGCCTGTTCAACATGAAAAAAAAAAAAAAAAAAAAGAATTGATGCAAGTTTGAACTTTTGAAGTTTTACTGATTCAACTACCCGATTATGAAGATCATTTCACAACGTGGTCGCAGCTGGACATCCGGAAAACAACTTTTTTGATAACCGAATAAAAATGGAATCACTATATTACTTGCCATAAATCAAAGTAAGAATTGATTTAAGATGTTAAATATATTAATTTTGATGAACGATAGGGCATTTATTTTTACCTCCAGAGAGAAATGAAATCATATATTTTTGCTCCAAAGGTTATGTTTTTTAGCAATGGCTTATGAAACAAGATGCAGCCTACATTAGTAAAATAAAATAAATTCTAAATTGAATAAGCCTTATAAACTTTTGCGTCACAACATTACAATTTCACGGAAGCATTTATCCATGTAGCCTATATCCATTATTTTTTAAATTCCAAAATATCTATTGCCTTAAACTTTTTCTTAGCAAAATTTCTCCAGAATATCCTGATGGTAATTTGTCCTTTCCTTCCAAGGCATAATCTTTCATCATCTCTAATAATATGAAAGTTCTTTATGCATTAATGTGTAGGAAAATTGCATTACTTTTATAAGGAAAGTACTTATTTTCATGATTTTATCAATTGGAAAACTAATGGATTTCTTCATACTGAAAATAACAACTAAGTACGTCACAATCATGAGATAGCATTTCTTCGTTCCTTTCCAATGAAATTCAACTTAATCATGGTGCATGGAACACCCTTTAGAGAGAGAGAGAGAGAGAGAGAGAGAGAGAGAGAGAGAGAGGAAGCACCTCTCTTAAATATCATGTCAAGACATTGTCCGGGCTATCACTGCTGAGGAAGAAAGAACAAAATTAATCTCTTAGACGAAGAGAGGGCGCTCTCGTCGCTTCGTATCATGAAAAGAAAAAAGATATATGTCTTATATCAAGCAATGTGAGAGACAGTCTGGTACTCGCCCATGTTCCAACATTAAAGGACTAACTCATAAACGTCCGAGGCTCATAAAATTTAAAGCTCAGTCATAAAAGCCAGAGGTTTAAGTCACTGCGACATGGTCCATTGGTAAGACTTTCTTTCCTAGCTGTCCCAGAAATGAAGGATTGAAATAATGTTTCCTTTTACTATTATTCTATCAGGATATGCCAATGCGCTAACGTCCCTGACTAATGAACACCAGACTGGAATTCGAGTCTCGTTCAATCTCGTTGGTTCCTTTGGACGCTGCAATCTCACCATCGTTGTAAGCTAAGGATGGGGAGTTTGTGGGAGCCTATAGGTGTATCTGTTGAGTCATTAGCGGCCATTGCCTAGACTTCCTTTGTCCTACCTTGGATGGAGAGGGTGTTTGGGTGCTGATCATATGTATATTTGGTCAGTATTTGGGGCACTGTCCTGCTTGCTAAGACAACGTCACTGTCCCTCTGCCATTCATGAGCGGCCTTTAAACCTTTAAACCTATCTGTTCAAGTTTAAAACTTGCATTTATACTGTTGATCACAGGAAAGAAGTGTAGATCATAACAGATACATAATCATAGCAATTTTAATTAAAAGATGAATTTTTCTAATTTGCTTACTGTCAAAAAATCACCCACAAGTGTTGACTTTTCCTCTAGACAATAATTCCCTTTTAATATTCCTATTGAAAGGAGTGTAAGTGGAAAGGTAAATCTACTCTCTCTCTCTCTCTCTCTCTCTCTCTCTCTCTCTCTCTCTCCATCTTACTTCATAGCTGGAGAGAGAGAGAGAGAGAGAGAGAGAGAGAGAGAGAGAGAGAGAGAGAGAGAGAGAGAGAGAGAGAGAGATATTTTAAACAATTTGTATAAAGACAAGGTTCCCAATATACTTCATCCTGTCGTTTGGATATATCTTCTGGTAAATTATAGAGCTTCTCTCTCTCCTCTCTCTCTCTCTCTCTCTCTCTCCTCTCCTCTCTCTCTCTCTCTCTCTCTCTCTCTCTCTCTCTCAGCTTTATCTGATCAAACGGGAAAGTAAAACGACCGAAAACAAGCTGATGAATGCAAATTATTTTTTTTTTTTCACGAACGCCACTTTTTGGGAGAAAAAAAAAAACACCGGAATTTCCTCTCCTAATTAGCCTTGATGAATAGGCGAAGCTTTTCATCGTTAATGGGAGGAAAAACTCGGAGAGAAAACGTCTATGCAGTTTTTGGTCGGGAGATTTATTTGATGGAAAGAGATTTAGGAAACAATTAAAGTGGGTTTGTTTTGATTAAATGCGATATGAGGACATTTATAATAGTTTTATTATAGGAATTTAATTCATAATTTCAGCCTTCTTTTTAGTACATTGGTAACGTGTTTGTCTAGCATTCGCATGGCAGCAGATTGATCCCCCGCTCTGGACCGTGTGTTTAAGCTGTTTATTGGGAAGGCCAATGCTGTGGTTGGGCATCACAGTTGGGCTTGCCCGGCTGACGTTCTAGTGAACATCTATTCTGATGAAATGGAACTGAAACCAGACTCCTTTAACCTTTAACCTTTAATCTTTAGTATTGCTACGTACCTTGACAATATTACTTGCAGATCGTTTCACACTGGCTAGCTAATAACTAGGGCCTAGGCTAAAAAAATGTGAGCTATTAAGCTGAAGGGATTTATTCTTTCGGTGGGTGAAAATAAGGTCCCTTTCAAATCAGTTCCCTGGATTCTTAGTCGCAATTAAAAGCAAGTTTTCACAATTTCTTAATTTTTTTTTAAAGAACGATTTCTTTAAATTCTATGGTGGGAGATGTTCTGATATGCAAGTCAGGTTGCAGGAAGCTACAAAGGTATTATGATTAATTAATAATTTAACCTAATATGAATCTCCTAATGGAAAATGAAGATAAAACTTATAATATCAAGGCACATTCGGTGCCACTGCCAGGCTGTCAGAGAGAGAGAGAGAGAGAGAGAGAGAGAGAGAGAGAGAGAGAGAGAGAGAGAGAAAGCGGGCCGAGGAGAATGTAGGGTGTCATGATTGCAAGCGAAAAATAAAGCATAGGATATTCTAACAAGAAGTAAGAAGAAGAAATGGACATGGACAGGACGTAATGAGAATGACAGATAATACGTGAATAAAAAGAATAACAGAATGGGTCCCTAGAAATTGCAAACGAAGAAGGGGAAGGAAGAGAAAACGATGGACTGACGAGTTAAGAAAATCTGCCGGTATAGACTGGCATAGAAAGACTATAAACAGGCGGGAGTGGAAGGTCATGACTGAGGCCTTCACCCTGCACTGAACTATCAACGGCTGATGGGGAGGATGATATGTATGTGTATATAGTCATGCATATATATATATATATATATATATATATATATATATATATATATATATATATATATATATATATATATTTATATATATATATTTATATTTACATATATATATATATATATATATATATATATATATATATATATATATTTATATACATATATATACATATATATATATATATATATATATATATATATATATACAGTATATATATATATATATATATATATATATATATATATATATATATATATATATATATATATATATATATGTATGTATGTAAGTATTTTTAAATTTATATACGTTTGAACATTATATTCCTTACTGAATGCGTGTGAACGCTCGAGTCTTTCTGTAGAATTACTCGTCTATGTAAGATTCATATCATTGCCTCATGGTTTCACATTTCCTGTTTTTTGTGGCGTCAGTTTCGGGGTTCTCCTGATGTTCAGTTTACTCCGATAGTCTGAAACGGACAGATTAACCCTTAAATCAGTTACTCTCCATAGAGGAGAAAGTCAAATCATCTTCTACCAGTAATAATCGCGACTTATCATCACAGTAGATCAACAGGAAAAAAAAGAACGTTGCAGCTGAAGATAAGTAGGTAGATGAAAATGACCTTTTATATTAGCATTACATACAGTGATTTTGGTCTTTCTTGGCAATGAAATACACAGCTGTAATACTCAGGGAAGGAAATACTTTGCGTAAGAGAAACACATATGGAAGCCTGTAATGATTTAAAGCATGAAACAGTTTCATGAGACGTCTGAGTTTGTAATTGTCAGGCTTAAGTTGTCGACTTTTATTTGGCAAATTAAAGATAGATGCAATAATTGGGACTGCATACTTGTGCGTCGCATTGGTGATAACGATGGTTTAGTGTTTGTTATATGTGATTAGAGATACATATACACACACTCATATATACACATATATATATATGTATATATATATATATATATATATATATATATATATGTATATGTATGTATGTATGTATAAATATATCTATATAATCATATGTAAGTATATACTTATATATAGACACACAAAAACACGCAAACACAGTCACACGCACACACACTCACACACACACATATATATATAAATATATATATATATATATATATATATATATATATATATATATATATATATGTATATATATATATATATATACAGTATATATATATATATATATATATATATATATATATATATATATATATATATAGACAAATGGATAAAACCTCAAATACCTAAAATTCAATAGTGTTTTGTATATATATACAGTATATATATATATATATATATATATATATATATATATATATATATATTATGTATACACACACATGTATATATATATATATATATATATATATATATATATATATATATATATATATATATATATATAATCATATGTAAGTATCTACTTATATATAAACACACACTGACACACACATACACACACACACATATATATATATATACTGTATATATATATATATATATATATATATATATATATATATATATATATATATATATATATATATATATAAGTGTGTGTGTGTGTGTATAGATAGATAGATAAAACCACAAATGCCTCAAATTCAATAGTGTTATGGGGATTCTTCTATTTACATCATGGTATCTGTCGGAATATAGTTCTTTTAGGCTTTCTGATGTAGGTATGCCTATATCTAACGACAGTTCGCAATATAACGGATGACGAAACACGAAATATCTACCACCCAAATCGAAATACAATCGTTAAATGGAGAGCAGCGGAAATGTACATTTTATCAAAACGAATCTTGGCTGGAAAACCATAAAGCAATGATGATATTTAAAGGTCACGGACTGCGCTTGCGCGGAAAAGTTGCTTTCGTTAGCGGGGATTCCTGCTGTTCGCGATGTTCTTTAATTATTATTATTATTATTATTATTATTATTATTATTATTATTATTATTATTATTATTATTAGCTAAGCTATAACCCTAGTTAGAAAAGCAGGATGCTATAAGCCCTAGGGCTACAATAGGGAAAAATAGCCTAGTGGGGAAAGAAAATGAGATAAAGAAAACTATATGAGGAGTAATGGACAACTGAAATAACATATTTCAAGAACTGTAACAACTTTAAAACAGATCTTTCATATGTAAACTATGAAAAGAGACTTATGTCAGCCCGTTCAACATAAAATCCTTTGCTGTAAGTTGGAACTTTGAAGTTCAACCAAT
>NC_090735.1:16602445-16612445 GCF_036898095.1 Palaemon carinicauda
TGGGTGGAAAATGAGAGGAGCGAGTCGACTTCTGGGTCACCAATGTGACGAGGCGAGAGAAGGTTGTGACTCAAAGGCAGGATGGAAGCAACTGAGTAACTTTATTACAGAACACTCGCTTTTATATACATAAACTCCATGCAAAAAAGGCATAAAAGACATAACAGGAAATTTCTAGTTCAATCGATACTGTACCGGTTAACAGTTAACGGTGAGAAAAACAGACATGCTATTTCAGGTCCTTGTCAGAGCGAGGGGAGAGTGAAGATACAAGCATAATATATACAAGAAATGAAATGTCGGTACTATGTACGATCGTGTGACACACTGTTGGCACTACTGTAAGGACAATGCATAACAGTTTCTAAACAGAATCAGTCAAAAATAAATGTTCTCAAAGCAATGCATCATAGAACAGTTGATAAAGATTAATAACGTTTTCCCCATTCTATTTCATTTATGAATAATTTCCTAAAAATTTTTCTTCAGATTAATGGCAATGGCGTGGCCAGTAAAATACCAGAAGTTGATGTCTACGAAAATCAGTAATTTCCTGGTTGGGTTACCATGGTTCTTTTCAGTATTTGTCTGTTTGCCTGCTTTCTATGGAGTAAGTATTACGATCATGTTTTTTACGTAGTAAGAAAACATGGAATTGATTTATAATACTTTTTCAAGGGGGGTGGGGGCGGGTTAGTCGTATCTGAGGAAGAATGACTTGTCGCTTATACATTCATTCACTTATGTTTTGATCTTGCTTTTATTCATCCATAAAATATATAATAGTTAGTTTTATCACCTCGTTAGTTAACAAAAGCATACAAACAAGTGGTCTACAGTGGATAATATTTTTTTTCTGATAATACAAAAGGAAATGTTCAATTTACTATCTCATAAAAGAGGAAGGCCAAGGTTTGGGTGGATGGATGGAGTGAAGGAAGCTCTGGGTGATAGGAGGATAGATGTGAGAGAGGCAAGAGAGCGAGCTAGAAATAGGAATGAATGGAGAGCGATTGTGACGCAGTTCCGGTAGTCTCTGCTGCTTCCTCCGGTGCCTTGGAAAACCGCCTAGGTAGGAGCAGTAGGGGATTCGGCGTTATGAAGCTTCATCTGTGGTGGATAACAGGGGAGGGTGGGCTGTGGCACCCTAGTAGTACCAGTCGAACTCGGTTGAGTCCCTTGTCAGGCTGGGAGGAACCTAGAGAGGAGAGGTCCCCTTTTCTGATTCATTTGTTTGATGCCGGCTACCCCCCAAAATTGGGGGAAGTGCCCTGGTATATGTATGTATGTACTATAGTCTATTAACAATTCAGTTGCCATATAGAAGTTTTATAGATATCGGCTACAGATATTTACCGTCACCTCCTAAGAAACAAACTATATTGTATATTCCAACTAGTCCAAGAATAAATCACTGCTTCTCTCTCTATTAAGGCAGAATAGAATACTATTGGAATACCAAACCATTTATCTCCCCACACAATCACACATACAAACACAATATATATATATATATATATATATATATATATATATATATATATATATATATATATATTTATATATATATATATTTATTTTATTATCGAATACTTCATAGTAATTTCGTATAAATATTACTTATTGGTTTATGATATAACCATATCGATATATTATGTGAACTGTATATGTATACATATCTATGCATATATATATGCATGTATATATACCATTTATCTCCCCACACAATCACACATACACACAAATATATATATATATATATATATATATATATATATATATATATATATATATATATAAATGTATATATATATATATATATATATATATATATATATATATATGTATATATATATATATATATATATATATATATATATATATATATATATATATATATATATATATTTATGTTATTATCGAATACTTCATAGTAATTTCGTATAAATATTACTTATTGGTTTATGATATAACCATATCGATATATTATGTGAACTGTATATGTATACATATATATATGCATGTATATATATACATATATATATATATATATATATATATATATATATATATATATATATATATATATATTTATATATATATATATATATATATATATATATATATATATATATATATATATAAATTATATATATATATGTGTGTGTGTGTTTGTATAATTATACACATTTATACAGTATACGCGTGAAAACAAAATAAGGAGTAAATAAAATAGTAAACGTAAAGCTGCTAAGATTAATCAGAAATTACATTTTCCGACGAATACCTCAACCTATATATTTCTTAGCTTTATTTTCTACACAGGCTTATCAATCAATCACATAACAATCTAAGACATATCCACAGAAAATCAGGTAAGTGAACCGCAAAGAATAATCAGCAACTGCAAGTCCCTCATATCTCTTTTAAGGTCCTTGGTAAGCCAGACTCCAAGATGTATGAATACACACCTGGGCAGAAAAGGTCAGACAAGATCTGGGCAATGGCTTACATGGCGACGTCAGTCGGCGGTCCTGTGATGATTGCATGCGTCTCATATATTGTGATGTTTATCATGGTAATTTATTATGTATTATGTTTTCTGTAGAATAAGTACTCATGTATGTAAGTTAATATATCACACCATAGTACCTGCTAAAGAAAATATACGTAGAATATATAGCATCCAAGTTTTCCAACTAGGGTTGTTGCTTAGTAAGTCATAATAATAATAATAATAATAATAATAATAATAATAATAATAATAATAATAATAATAATAATAATAATATGAAGTTAGAAAAACAACATTCAAATCTTCAATTTTAAATTTGAATTAGATTGATTTCAAGATTTGGTATTCGTATAACCCACACTTTCACCAAATCACGATTCATACTATAAAGCTATTTTAAATTTCTTTGTTTTATGCTACGTTTTACATTCTTAATTTTCAAAGCCGTAGAACATCCATAACCCATTTATCCATGTACAGTTAGGCACACTGTTCTATTTTTCCGTGTTAGTGCCCTTGGGAATATAGCGTATTGCTTTTCCAACCAGGGTCTACCTTAGGTAATAATAATAATAATAATAATAATAATAATAATAATAATAATAATAATAATAAAAAGGATAATATTAATAATAATAATGATAATAATAATAATAAGAATATTAATAATGATAATAATAATAATAATAATTATCATTATTATTATTATTATCAAGAATATTAATAATGATAATAATAATAATAATAATTATCATTATTATTATTATTATCATTATTATTATTATTATTATTATTGTTATTATTATTATATAATAATAACAATAATAATAATAATAATAATAATAATGATAATAATAATAATAATGATAAATAGCTTTATACTTCCTTAATATCGTGAAAAACCACAAGAGCATTATTGATTATCGTTCCAGGCCACTGGATCACAGTGCGAGGACAACTCTCAAGGGCGCAATAGTGGCCATCGCATTTCCCAATGGCAAAGTGGCATAACGAGGGCCTTACTTGCAAATCTCATTATCCAACTGTCTTGCAATATTCCCCATGCCGTATGTCACGCAGTTGACGGCCTAAACAAGAATCCTGTGTTCAAAGCAACGGTCCACGTCATCTGTTCCGTGCAATATATCCTGGATCCTTTGATGTTCTTCATTGTGGCACAGGAATATCGCAAAGCTGGTCTGGAATTTCTGAAGTTCGTCTTTCCCAGAGGTCATAGGTCGGTGCCCACTTCTTCAGACTCGTGTGGAACGTCCAACAGGTTGAAAACGTTTGTTGAGCAGAATACTTGTGATTTGTAGCATGGTGCAACATTAATTTTGCTATCTGACTTTAGGAAAACATACTGTATGTTTTTTTTTTTTATATATATAAATAAAAATGATAAGTGACATTTTCCTCTAAGTTCCAATAATAAATACATACAAGTGACCGTAATTTTTACCCTACTTTGTTATTATCTTTTACAGGTTGGTGACCGTAATATCATTGCTTTACGTCAATATCTCCGTTTTTAAAAACAGCAAATGTCTGGCAATATCTATTCCAGGATTTTGTAGTTGATCTATATTTACTATACAGTGTTAAAGGTAGATAAGGAATAAATGCCGTAGAGATTGGTACCGTAGTTTGAAAATTTTGTAATTGAAGAAAAATTAATTAATTATCTCCAGTTTCGTAAGCGTGCCTGGCGCCAATCCTGGCACCATCTGTATTCCTTGTAGCGTACACGAGGTGCTACAGATACTGTATGTAGGGAGGGATCCTACAGCCTTTTCATAGAAAGGGAAGGGTGGGTCCATCAGGACGACATGGCTATCTCACCCAAAAATAGATTTTTCGCTTCGCTCAAAATCCGTTTTTTTGGGCTCAAGCGATGTCGTCCTGATGGAAGTATACCAGAGTATTACTGTATCTGTGGATTCTCAGAATGTGCCGTACTCCTCGGAGGTAAATTTTCCCCGGTCGACTAGACCTAGAGACCTAAGATGTTACCGTTATACATCTTTTCAACTAACCATAAACCATGTTAGAGCTTCCTGCCCCCTACAGGGAAGAGTCCTACTAGACTCTGGAAAAGTCTCGAAGAGTACATATACCTATGTATGAATACCAGGCAAGCTAATATAGTGGTCTCACCCTATATTAAGTAAAGCGTAGTTTGTAAAGAACCACTGCGTCAATATGAAATATCGACCAGTTCTCCGCACAATACTTGTATTGGACAAAGGTTTATACCCGCATAGGAGGAAACTTGTAAAACCGCCACCGTCCCCTTCTGGGACGGAGTCCTCCCGTTAAGGGAAAGCATAAACCAATGCAACGTAGCTTGCATACAGGAACAATCTATTAGAATTATCCCAGATAAATATACATAGAATGAATGCTCAATTATATCAATAAATTGGCACAGGTGAAGGAGACGCAAGGTTCTCAAGAACAAGTTTATTGATAGACAATAAACAGACAGGTTAACAACAATTCTATATATATATATATATATATATATATATATATATATATATATATATATATATATATATATATATATATATCCAAATAAGCCATATATATTTTGATATATTAATGTCTGGATCCTCTAAGAGAATCCAGACATTAATATATCAAAATATATATGGCTTATTTGAATATGAAAAACACGTAAAAATGTGCAAAATTTATCATATATATATATATATATATATATATATATATATATATATATATATATATATATATATATATATATATATATATATATATATATATATATATATATATAAGAAGAGGATAACCAAAACTTTAAGCATAAGTCTGATAGTAAACAGAAACTTGTTTATCTGAAAGAAAAACATTAGTGCCACTTTTAACATACCGAGGTATGAAGGTCAGAAAAGTCTGTATTACTAACCAGTTACATTAGCGTTAGAAACGCTCGGCACACATGTCTGCACTTATGCTAGGTTCACCTTTGGAAGTGGAACAGTCAACGTGGGCACCTCAGTGCCCTCACTTAGTTTGTAGCACAGAATGTAACTACACACTCACCCTGGAATTAATTGTCCCAATTAAAACCACTGTTCCTCGCAGAGTTAAACAGCAGGGTTAACGACGCAACCCACTGCTACCACAGAACTCTTTAGTTGCTCCACTTGCTTCGCATAGTGGCGAAAGAACACTCTGGAAGACTTCCAGCCAGTGTATGAACGAAGATGTTCAAAATCCATAAAATTAAGGAAATTTAAGGATGAAGCAACTTTCCTCGGATCGTGACCTGCGGGTGTACTGTCAGGATCCGCTCTGCGAATAAAATACGTGATTTTCGCCCTGAGTTGATTCAGTGATAAATTTGAGCCTGATGTTTCTCCCCTGAATAGTTGACCACCCTTGAAGTCTGAAGTTCTATAAAGATAGACCTTTAGGCATTCTACTGGACATAGAGATGCATCTTCTTTCAGAGGGCAGATTCTCCAGGGACCCCACCTGTTGGTGGGTAACTCATTCTTGGTGAGAAACATAGGATCCGGAAACAGGTTCAGTTCTTCCCCATCCGGGACTGAACACGACCTTCCTCTCTCGAGAGGGCTACAATCTCACTAACCCTGGCCCCGGACGCGAGTGGAAATAGGAAAATAACTTTTTGGGTCAAATCCATTAACGCACCCTCCTCATTGCTCCACAGAGAAGCGAAATGAAGAACTTTGTCTAAAGACCATGAAATGGGTTTTGGAGGTGCTGAAGGTCTGAGCCTAGCGCAGGCTTTCAGAACTTTATTGCCTTCTAATAGATTTGCACTTATTTTCCTCTAGGAAGTCTATGCTGGCTTCCGAAATCCCGAAACGCTTTCTCACCGCTAGGAAGAGAAAATCATGAGCTGCAGGATCCGGGTTTTCTGTAATGAAGCGCAGACAGAAGACTTCTGGACTCGCTGGGTCAGAACTGGATCTGGTAGCGGTAGAAACTTCAGCCGTAGTTCCAATGCCAGGGGGAACCACACGCTGTTCGACCACTTGTGGGCCACTATTGCCGCTACCCCCTTGAAGGATCTCAGTTGTTGAGGACCCTCAACAGAAGGTTGTGAGGAGGGAACAGATAAATCCTGGACCATCTGTTCCAGCCGAGGGACATCGCGTCCACTGCTTCCGCTAGGGGGTCCTCGTACGGGGACACGTACAGGGGCAACTTCTTGTTGTCTTTCGTCGCAAAGAGGTCTATCTGCAGTTCTGGTACCTGATTCAGAATGAAGGAGAATGATCCTGCGTCTAAGGACCATTCCGACTCTATCGGTGTGAACCTGGATAGAGCGTCCGCTGTCACATTGCGGACTCCTTGAAGGTGAACTGCCGATAGGTACCACTTCTTCTTTTCCGCCAATCGGAAGATGGCCAACATCACCTGGTTGAGAGGTGGTGACCTCGATCCTTAACGATTCAAGCATCTCACAACTACCTCGCTGTCCATCACCAACCTTATGTGGATCGAGTGACGCGGGGAGACTTTCTTTAAGGTAAGGAGCACTGCCATAGCTTCTAGAAAGTTTATGTGAAAGGTCTTGAATAGCTTGGACCAAGTCCTCTGGACTTTTTTCCGATGAGAGTGACCTCCCCATCCCTCCTTCGAGGCGTCTGAGTGAATCGTCACCGACGGGGGAGGTGGCTGAAGAAGAACCGACTTCTTTAGATGTCTGGCTTGGGACCAAGGCCTGAGAAGAGTACGTAGCCGAAGTGGAACTGGTCTTCTCAGATCTCTTTGCGCGTTTGATGCATAACTTCTCCAAACTCCGGTTGCATCCTTTAGCTGTGCTCTTAGCACTGGGTCTGTCACCGAAGCAAACTGGAGAGAGCCCAGTACCCTCTCCTGTTCGCGTCTTGATATCCTTTCGGAATCTAGAAATCTCTTGACAGAGCCCGCTATCTCCTTCCTTTTCTTCGCCGGGATGGAGAAACGGTGTGACATTAGGTCCCAGTAGATTCCCAGCCACTGGAACTTTTGAGATGGAGAAAGTCGAGACTTTTTTCTGTTGATCTTGAAGCCTAGATACTCTAGGAACTGGATCACTTGACTGGAAGCTTGCAAGCATTCTGTCTCGGATGCTGCCCACACCAGCCAGTCGTCCAGGTAGGCTACTACCTGAATTCCCTTTAGGCGTAATTGTTTGAGAGCTACGCTCGCAAGCTTCGTGAAAATCCTTGGGGCTATATTTAGCCCGAATAGCATGGCTCTGAAGGCGTATAGTCTTCGTTGTAGCTTGAACCCCAGGTAGGGGGAGAGTCGACGGTTGATTGGAACGTGCCAATAGGCGTCTGACAAGTCTATGGAGATGGAATATTCCCTCTTGGGTAGTAAGGTCCTTATGTGTTGCAGTGTTAGAATCTTGAATTTGCAATTCACCATGAACTTGTTGAGTGGCGACAAGTCCAGAATGACTCTGAGCTTTTCCGAGTCTTTCTTGGGAACACAAAACAGCCTCCCTTGGAATTTGATGGACTTCACCCTTCGGATCACATTTTTCTTCAACAGTTCTTGAACGTACTCCTCCAAAACGGGGGTGGAGTGTTGGAAAAACCGAGGGCACGGGGGTGGAGTGCTGTACCAGCTCCAGCCCAGTCCATTCTTGAGTAGGCTGTGGGCCCAGGGATCGAAGGTCCACCGATCACGAAAATTCTGAAGTCTCCCTCCTACCGGCATCATCTCACTTGGACTGCCGTCCTGAGGTCTTGCCTCCCCGACCGTGACCACCCCTGAATCCCCTTCCCCTTGAGGGGCGCCTAGACGAGCCTCTGGCTGCTCCTCTAGGCTTTGCTTGAAAGGAAGTAGACTGCCCTTCGAACGTTGGGGTGAACACCGTGGACTGTGTCGACACGGCCTGGGGTACCCACTGGAAAGTGGTCGGGGTTTGTGCCACCATCTGGGGCACTGCAGGCATCGGCAACTGCTGTTGCTGTTACTGTTCAACTGGCTTGGCTGGCCGAGACGGTAGCCTAGGCCTTTTAGTCTTCCTCTTCGGTTGGGGACCCTCATCCGGGGAAGACTTTCTCTTGATAGACAGGCCCCACTTTTGGAGAAGATTTCTATTCTCTGTGGCGGCCTTATCCACATCTTCTTTGACCAATTCGCTAGGGAAAAGGTCTTTGCCCCAAATGTTGGAGGAGATTAGTTTCCTTGGCTCGTGCCTCATTGTAGCCGAGGTGAACACGAACTCCCTACAAGCTCTCCTCGCCCTGACGAAGCTGTAAGGATCCTTCGTCACTGTGGCCAGATGAATCTTGGCCACTACCATGAACATTTCTTGGACCTTGGGGTCACTTGCCATCGTCTCAAGAGTGGTCTGAAGAGGCATTGAGGCAGCCAGTCTTTCTTTTGTCTCGAGCTCTCTCCGCAAAAGAAAGTCAGACAGCTTAGGGAGGTTCTCACCGAACTGACGTCCGGCAATATCAGCCTCCAACTTCCCGACTGAGAAGCTAAGATGGACGTCCTTCCAGTCCTTGTGGTCCATGGGTAGGGCCAGCGACAAGGGTTTACACTCCTCCAGGGAGGGGCAAGGCTTGCCAGCCTCGACTGCTTTTAATACAGCCGCAAACCCTTTCTGCAAAAAGGGGAAAGCTCTAGCAGGAGAGGACACAAAGGAAGGGAGCTTCTTACTCAATGCAGTAACTTTTGAGTTTGTGAAGCCCCTCTCTTTCATCGAAGATGAAAGCAAAGCTTGAGCCTTAGCATGGTCCATCACTATGACCTCCTTTGGCTCTGTCTCCTCCTTTGAAGCTGGTTCCTTCCTCAACCGGACATAACAGTCCGGATATGACCCTTTGCTGGGTCAGAATTCCACTTCCTCAAGGGGAACTGAACCCAGCTTATCCGACATGACGATCTTTCCAGTCGTCATCGGCATGTGCTCAGCATATCTCCACGGGTTAGCATCTGAGCACAAGGGAAGGTCTTTCACATTGAGCCTTTTCTGGGGCCCACGTGATGCTGCAAGCTTCCGCATCCGCTGTTCCATTGCAGCCGCCTTCTCCTTATTCTCCTTCTGCATTTGTTGGATCATTCCAACAATGGAGGAGAGGGCCTGTCCCAGCTCTACTGGGAGAGCGGACGACGTTGAGGGAATAGGTTCAGGGATCAGAACCGGAGCAGCCGACACCTCGTTGGCTTCTTCTTCTACAATGTCTGGGGCTTGATCTTCATCCTGGCCTCCTGCCAGGAGGTCTTCCTCCAGACGCTCGGACACGTCTGACATCCTGTCGTCCAACTGGATGTCTTGCATAGCGACCGCCACTTCAGCATCCACCTGGATCTGAACTAGGGGGATCTCCTCTTGAGGCTGGGGAATCACTGCATCAGCTGATGCCCTAGGGAAAAGGTAAGCACTCATCTTCTCACTTGGAAGATAAGGTCCAGAGGTGTTCTTCTGGAAGTCCCTTACCCAGGTGCGAAGCTTCCCCCTTGCTATATCCCTTGATTCCGCTG
>NC_090735.1:16627445-16629945 GCF_036898095.1 Palaemon carinicauda
AAGGAATCCGCGATCTTACCAGTTATTCACCTCCTATATGCTCTTCAATACATTCTCGATCCAATGATGTTTGTTATATTTGCTCAACAATATCGCCAAGCTTGCGTGCATCTCTTTCGAGGGGGGAATCCTGAAATGTCGAGAGTGTCCGATGAAAGTTGATTGATTGATTGACTGATTTAAGGTTTTCTGGCATCCTGACTTCTAAGGTCATTGTGATGAAGGTTGAAGTTCAGGGAATAGGTTAATATTTTAATGTTGATTATAGTTACTCTTTTTCAAATTGTATTGACTGATTTAAGGTTTTCTGGCATCCTGACTTCTAAGGTCATTGTGATGAAGGTTGAAGTTCAGGGAATAGCTCAAAAGTGGAATAGGTTAATATTTTAATGTTAATTATAGTTACTCTTTTTCAAATTGTATTGTTTTCCACTCTTGGTTCTTGAGATACTTCATTTTGTACTTCAGTTTGTATTTAGGTTTTTCTTTCTTGTAATTATAAGGCAATCTATTCAAATATTATTAAGATCGTATGGAACTACCAGGGGTAATACACCATACAAAACATTTATTACTTAGTATTCAAAAAGAAATAGAATTTTTTTTTCTAATCAACTTAATCAACGAGAAGGATTTCTGGACGCATCATATATTAGGATATTAAACGACTTCACCAAAATGCTTTGCGGTGTTATAAACATGAACATTAGGAGTAATGTTAATGAAAGCTATAATGTGTATCTATAAGAGGAAAAATCATTTATGCCAATGTTGAAGAAGTGTCATAATGTAACATATTTCAAACTCGAGCAAACACATTCTGATATGAGTGAAGGTGGACCTTCAATCAAGTATCTACTAATGGAGACCAAAAGAAAGTCGACGATAATATTTATATATTTACTAATGAGTTAGGCAATCATATGTCGACGTGAAACTCCTTTTAAAAATGTAACTAGCTGGGCATCATCGGTTGGTTTTTGAAGTTTGTGAAATGCTAATAAAGCAATTTACTATTAATGATATAATTATTATTATTATTATTATTATTATTATTATTATTATTATTATTATTATTATTATTATTATTACTTGCTAAGCTACAACCCTAGTTGAAAAAGCAGGATGCTATAAGCTTAGGTGGTCCAACAGGGAAAATAGCCCAGTGAGGAAAGGTAAAAAGAAAAATGAAATATTTTAAGATGAGTAACATTAAAATAACTATCGCCTATATAAACTAGAAAAACTTTAACAAAACAACAGGAAGAGAAAAAAGATAGAATTTTGACTGTAAACGGCTTAAAGGTCACCCTTGAATGGCAAAGGCTAGTAACCATGGTATTGCCATAGCAGGATAATGCCCTAGAGACTGATAATATATACATATGATCAGCATCAAAGCTAGGAACAGGGAGGGCCAGGCAATGGTTGCTAATAGCCCATGTGAATAAAACAATTTAAAGGTTTAAAGGCCTTAAAGGTCGCTCTTAAATGTTAGAGGCAAGGGACAGTGGCAAAGCCATAGCAGTACAATGCCCTAGAGGCTAATAATATATGCATATGATCAGTACTAGAGCTAAGACCACGGAGGGCCAGGCAATGACAACTAATGGCCCAGTAGGTAGACCAAAAGTCTCCCCGCAACCCCCATCCTTGGCTCACAAGGGTGGTGAGGTTACAGATATTACAAGCAGGTTTAACACTTTCCACGGTGATGAAGAATTTCAATAAAAACTCCTTCATATATTAAAGAATAATACAAGCAAAGGGGCCACTTCATTCACCAATTGATTTATAATGCTTTGGGATTTTTGGTATTTATCAAAAGTAAACAGCATTCGTAAATAACCAGATTTCTAGAAAGTGTAAAAGTGTAAAATGATGTGCAAGTCTTCATGATTGTTTGCTGATTCACATCGATATAAAGTTTGCTAAGACTAACTTTGTTGGACAATAGTGCCGCATAACTACAGCATTACTTTTTTTTTTCTTTTGTAATTGATATAGCATATGTATGAATTACGTGTATGAAAAAATAAATTTATATAACTTATTATAACTATAGTGAATTTTGGTTTTTAAAAAGTAAAAGCAGCTAAAAATTGGATTGAAAAATCTTATTTGCTTTTTCTACTTTGAGAGTGGGAATAAAACACCGGTCTAGAATTTCAATGTTGCGAATGTATCAAGTTTCCGTGTTCAAACAATTTGGATATTCAAAGTTTGCAGTTCAGTGTTTTATTTACTTCTCGGTAACTAGGCAAAGGTCCCACTCCAGAGGAATATACACAAAAACAACAACAACAACAACAACAAATGACCATCCTTTACAACAGATTTTCCTGGACAGTACCATTCTGTTCGTAACACTAGGAACGCAGTTAATTCTGATAGCCATGCCCTCTCCATCATGAGGCTCAATACTACACAGTATTCTTGAAGTTTGATTACAGCTGTGACCAGAATACGGAATAATCTTCATAACAGGCCCCAGAATCGG
>NC_090735.1:16634945-16637445 GCF_036898095.1 Palaemon carinicauda
AAGGAGAACTTTATTGAAAGAGAATTTATTGGAAGTTCAGTTACCGGATGGGAAGAAAAATCTTGTAGAGAAATAAATAGAGAGATGCTTTTAGAAAAGATTGAGATACAAGTTAATGGAGTTTTAAATTTTACCCATTTTGACTTGTGCTCTAATTTACGTAGTTAATGGTCAGTTAACTCTATTGGGTTGTTACAGAAGCATTTTAATGGAAAAGGAATTATAATCAAGAACGCAGTTTCATATCGTCTTAGTTGAAGACATAATACATGGCTTTGCCTCTCTCTCTCTCTCTCTCTCTCTCTCTCTCTCTCTCTCTCTCCTCTCTCTCTCTCTCTCTCTCTCTCTCTCTCTAGCATTTTAATAGAAAAGGAACTATAATCAAGAACGCTGTTTCATATGGTCTTATTTGAAGGCATCTAATGCAAGGTTTTGTCTCTCTCTCTCTCTCTCTCTCTCTCTCTCTCTCTCTCTCTCTCTCTCTCTCTCTCTCTCTCTAGCATTTTAATGGAAAAGGAACTATAGTCAAGAACGCAGTTTTATATTCTTTTATTCAAAGTCATATATTGTACCGTTAGTCTGAAAATCTCTCTCTCTCTCTCTCTCTCCTCTCTCTCTCTCTCTCTCTCTCTCTCTCTCTCTCTCTCTCTCTCATTTTATAGTAACTAAACATATATTCATTTACTTGATCTTTGTTTTCCTCCAAAATAAGTCTATGAATTCATTTTACTTGCAAACAGAAAAGGAAAATTGACTAAATTTTTTTTATATATACATATATATGTATATATAAATATATATATACATATATACATATATATATATACATATATATATATATATATATATATATATATATATATATATATATATATATATATACATACATATATAATTATATATAGGTTGGGTGGAGAGTGGGCTTGGGTGCTGATCATATGATCTATGCTTAGTCCCTAGGCCTAGGGCATTGCCCTGCTTGCTAGGACAATGTCACTGTCCCTTGCCTCTGCCATTCATGAGCGGTCTTTAAAGCCTTTAAACAGCTAATATCTTTGAAATCAAATCCTTGGTGAATCACATTTCCTGTGCTGAGGTGTGAGGTCACTTCGACTCTGAGGATCATATCCTTCAGCACAGCGAACGTTTTGATATCCGCTTACTTGCTCAGTCTTTATGGCAAAGGGCATTCCGTTCGAGATACACAGTAGGAAAAAAAAAAAAAAAAAAAAAAAAAAAAAAAAAAAAAAAAAAAAAAAAAAAAAAAAAAAAAAAAACGTAATTTCAAAATCGTACTATTCTCAACCGTATTTCAGTACAGTACAGGCGACCGTAATCTTAAACTACTTTGCTATTATCTTTTACGGGTTGGTGACCGTAATATCACTCCTTTACGTCAATATATCTGTTTTTAAAAAGTAAATTCACTCCAGGATTTTTACGGTTTTTTTACAGAAAATTTTCAACAGTGTAGGATATAAATACACTGTTAAAAATTTGTATTAAAAAACCGTAAATGTCTGGCAACATTTATTACAAGATTTTTTTCCGGTTTAAAAACGGATATATTGACATAAAGGAGTGATATTGCTGTCACCAACCCGTAAAAGATAATAACAAAGAATGGTAAAATTTAACTGAAATCACTCTTTTACGTAAATATATCCGTTTTTTAAAACTGCAAATGCCTGGCAACATCAATTCCAGGTTTTTTTTTCTTTTACCGCATATTTTAACAGTGTAGATATAATTTGATACGTTGATTTTACGATGAACTTAGAGTCTACTTTTATCAGAGACATTTCATAAGATGCGAGATAAAAAAAAATCGTACCAAATGGTATTATATCAAGAAATTTTCTACAAATGAGGTACAAGGTTAGAAAATATGAATTAAAGTAAAGAAGACTTCTTTTTCCCTTTAAATCATATGCATAAGAAAATACGTACACATTTTTAAAACATATAGTCACTCAAATACAAATTTTTTTATTTGGACAAGACGCAAATTTGGAGTTCAGAGGACTAGAAGAGAGAGAGAGAGAGAGAGAGAGAGAGAGAGAGAGAGAGAGAGAGAGAGAGAGAGAGAGAGAGAGAGAGAGAGAGAGACATACCCAATATAAAAACAAACATTTTGAGACTAAATATTTCATAAAAAGGCAAAATAAGAAAAACAATAAATTGAATGAAAGACGTCAGATTGAGAGACAGAACGAAAGCTGCCTACTTAATATATATATATATATATATATATATATATATATATATATATATATATATATATATATATATATATATATATATATATATATATATATATATATGTAGGTATTCTGATAAATAAATAGATTAATATATATGAATTTATAGATATATTGTATATATATATACACATACATACATATATATATATATATATATATATATATATATATATATATATATATATATATATATATATATATGTATACAAATATCATCATCGTCATAATCATCAACC
>NC_090735.1:16642445-16659945 GCF_036898095.1 Palaemon carinicauda
ATGAGCCAGACCCAAGAATTGTACGGATTGGTACCACCTGGGGTGCCAAAATGTCACTGTGTTTTCTTGATAGGTATATATCCATAGATGAAAAAAAAGTTTGAAGCCAAGCTTTGAGGAGTAGCTTAGTGCTAGTAATCACCTCGTAAAGATCTACGAATGGTCCCAATATGGGATACAAAATTTTGGGGTAGGGGAAATGTAAATTACAATATCTTTTGAAGTAATGGTCCAATATCTGCAAGTTACCACTCAAAATGTTGGGAATTTTATGTTCTACAAAATTATACATAACTTTTTCCAATATGCCAATAAAGTAGGTCACTAGAGGTCAAAAGGTCATAAAATTTTGCCCTTGCATAAAATCTGTACCTCTGTTCAAAAAATCTCCCCAGCTACTGCACCAATGGGAATTTTTCCACTGAAATGAGCTTAGATAAAAGATAATAAGTGTCCAACTCCATTTTATGCCAAAAAGTGTTATATTTATTTGTATCTGAGGTATGGTACTTAACGGTATTTGACACATATTAGGAAAAGGGCATTTTTTTAATGAAACACCTGCAAACATAAAGATGATAATTTGTTATTCATTCATGCAAATTCATGCAATTTTACAAACAGATTTTCCCCACCAATGGCAAAAATCATGTCAGAATGAGTTTATTTCATCTAGGAATGTTTTGACATTTCAAGGTCAATGCCCTGGGGTCAAGGTCAAGCACATACACCCCTTAACTTTGGAAATGCATGTTACTTCTATCTGACAGAACAAAACATAAGAATATGAGGACCCATCTTTTAACAAATACAAAAATGTTGATACTTGCAAACAATTTTTTTGCATTTGTAGGCCTACTCATCTCCTACTTTAAAGTCATGCTCCCAGGATATTTTTCGGCCTCTTTGAATCAGTAAACTTTTTCATCTCGTTCTTCATCAGTGTCGTCATCATCAGATGAGCCTTCAAATTCAATAGTCCCCTGCTCCTCCTCCCCCTCCTCTTCCTCCATGTTGCTACATGTCTGTAACTTGCAAAGGTATGTGCACCTCATTCTGTTCTGTAGGCACGAACAACTCTCTTCCAAGCACTGCTTTTGACAGTTGCAGGTGATCAACTCCATGACAGCCTCAGGGGGAGGTGGTGCGTCGCCCCAGTCGATCACTAACTCTCCTTCATCTACCCTTCACCCATGGCCAACTGGAGAAGGAATATCTGGATTCCTTTCCAAACTTCTTTTCCAGATGGCACACTGATAGTTGGCTCTCTTGCAGTGATTGACAAGGAAGATGCACATGGTGGCAGTTGACAAGACTCAGCCTCGCCTTTCTTCGAACAAAAAATGGAGAAACTCAACTCATTTATGCTGTTAATTGTTGTCCTGGCACTATAAAGGGAACAAGTTAGTAGCTCTAGTTGTTTAATTGTTTGGTTCGATAGGTCCCATGATTGGCCTAATGATTGCAGGGTTGTCATGTGGTCTTTATCATTTAGAAGACGGAGAGCTGAGACTTTGCCCTTGCTGGCAAAGCTGCTCATAGTGTTACAACCTGTGAATGAGTGGAGACCAAGAAGGCAGGCACATTTTTCGAGACCGAGAAGATCTGAAGCCTTCTTAACGTCTATATATTCAGTACACATCTTTGAGCCCACTTTGAAATATACATGGCATGCTAACTTTGGTGTAAAAGCCATAGCCAAAACAAAGACATCAGTGTCTGGTGATACGATGACAACAGCTGCCAGACCAGACCTGCCACAGTGCTCTGCATGTAGAAGTAGCCTGGTGTCTCCCTCCTTCTGACTACTCTATAGATCTTGAAAGTCAGAGACAGTCTTTTGTAACTCGTATGCATTGATCTCCATGTGTCAGGAAAAGCTCTTTCTTGTCCAGCCTTTCACGTAGACTTTGATCATTACTCCATTCATCAACAAGAAACTCAATCAGTTGGGTCATGTTGTTTTCATTATGTAGAAAATTCTTCCACTGCTTCAAACTGTGGCCAGATACAATCTTACCAAACGTCATAGCACCCTCAGACGGTCTTTTCACCCGCTCAGCATTGTTAATGGAGTTTCCTTTGTATACGTCAAAGACAACATCAATTCGGCACTTAACTCTCCCTTCCCTCAGGATCGCAGAGAAGATGGACTTGGAAGCTTCTCCAAAAGAGACATTTGTGGTGTTGGCCATTATTTTCTGTACAACGGCCATTCCATCAATGATGCAAACTGAATTAGACGGGATGGTATCGGCTGGTGAAAGATCCTTTCTCAGACGTTTGGAGAGCTGTGCCTTATTGGTTTTTCGTAGGGTGCCTTCAGGGTTTGCTAATGACCAAGGTATAGGACCAAGACGATAGGACAGCACATTCCACATGTCCAGCTTTCTGGTCTGTCCAATTAGCGTCATTTTTGCAAACAGGTTTCTGTTAGCAGATATGATGACACTCTATCCCTGTGTTTTCACAGAACTCTTCATTTTGATATCACTAAATGTTTTCAGTTACAGTTTCTTTAGTGGGTCAAAAAAACTCTTGGTGGCGCTGATATCAAGCCATTCATTGTAAAATTCTTTAAATGCTAAAGTTCCCTTAACCTTGGCCCCTAAAAGATCTTTTGCAATGTTGTCAGGAGCGATCATTCCTGTGGAGAGGCTGATTAGCTCAGAGGGGTCACTGCATGGATTTGTCCAGTTTTCTTCCAACATGCTGACCAACATTGATACTGCCCTTTCATCGTTCTTTATCCGTAATGTAGTGAGATCAGGGTGGCAAAATGGTTGGCTACTCCCCAGTGCACTTTTCATTAAACCGAGAAATGAATTTCTGTACTCTGCTGTCAGGTAGTATCTGTGTACTAACTGCACTTGGCCTGAGGCTGAAACCTTTTGTCCCTCCTAGTATCTGGGTGTCTTTATTCACTGTCTCCTCAATGGCCTGATCCACAGGAATCCTTCCAAATGGATTGGCAGGTCCAATTTGAATGGAAAACCCGCCGTTCCAGAGGTGCCCCAGGGCATCTGGGCGCTCTGTTGATAGGTTTGTCATCTCTGCGTAATATGTGCTAAGATACCGGGCATAGTTGTGCTTATTATATGCAAAAGACCATGGTATCATGTCTTTGATAGCAGACAGATGGAGACACCAATTTCCTTCTCTAGAAGCTCACAGCATGTTCAACATGATGTCTACCATGTCCAAGTACGACATCCAAAATGATGCTGGATCCCCTCGATCTTGGTGCAGAATCTCTTTGTATGCCTCAAAACGTTCAGCCAGTGACATAAATGCTTGGGTGCTCAGTGTCTCTGTGAAGGTCTCCTGGCATATATCTTGGGAAAATGTGTTGACCAAGTTTCGAATGGCAATTTCATCTTCTCCATGTATTTCTAAGAACCCTTTCATACAGTAGTTTGTGGAACCTAACTGATCAATTGTGCTGTTTTCCCAAAAGTAGCTTTTCTACTGACCCCTCAGCAATGACACCTGATTCAATGCAAAGATCTCTCAACCCAGCATCTTGGAATCGTTTACCAATGATGCTTAAGAGTGTACACACGGTGTGAAATGTGCCCATCCGAGGAACGACTTCTGAAAATGTATCTCTCTGCTTCCAAATTATTTCAATTGCTTTGGCATATAGTGCTTGGTCAAACACAACGATAATGCTACTAAGACCTAGTGATCTGATTAGTTGACACTTGCACAACACATCATGGACAGTAGACAGCAAAGTGGTAGGGGCATTTATTGTGGGTAAAATAACCAACTTCATCAGGGGTGATCTCTACTTCATCACGGACTTGAATGTTGAAGCCTGTCCAGCTCCCCACAGTTTAGTTTGAAGCACAATGTGCACGAGTGAGCAACCATAGCAGAGTTTTCTTTTTCACTTCATAATTCATTGCCTGGTCATCCATTTCCACATATCCACAAAGAAGAGGTCCAACACGCTTTCCAGCAATGTAGATGGAAGGAAGTCTTTCCTCAATCTCTATGGTCCGATGTTTTCGGTTCTCTTCATTTATTTGATGCTGTATGAGGGGTTGTGGTCCAAACACCCTGGGCTGTGCAATGATGCCGTTAACTCGGTGTGATGTCCCTCCTCCGCTCAGTGTCTCCTCCCTCCTATCAATGTTGTCATATGCCAATGTCACTTGAACATTAGGCTGGATAACTCTTGGTATGGCAACACATCCTTCGTTCAACGCCATCTTATGAATACACGGAGCTGTGTCAATCTCTTCAAGTTTTGAGTAAGAAACACCATGACCACTTAGGTTTAAGAGGCGAATGATCTCAACACAACCAGTTAGGGATTTGACAGCATATGGCAGGAGGATGTGTTTAGGAGGTATTACCTTTGCACACATTATACCATACACGAGGTCTTGCCCAACTGATTCAATGAGCCTTTGTAATCGATCCGATACAGGAGCTGAGGGGTCCGATTCACCTGTCAACAGCATCCTCAAGAAGGTTTTCACAGAGCATGGTATGAAGGCTGCTCCATCTTTCATCTCCTCTGGTACTGGGGGCTATAGCATTTTGACATCATGCTGTTTGACATGGGTTACAGGGCTGTCAAATGACTTCGTCCCTTGTAAACCTGACAAAATGTAACGTAGTTTATGCATAGTGTAATATTTTAATGGTTAAAAACAGATTTCAGCAAAACATGCTTACTAAATGATCAGAAGATTGAGTAATTTAATTTTGTTTCTTCTCTGGCTAAAAATGGGCTTCTAAAAAAATTGTCAAATACCGTTAAGTATCATACCTATGATACAAATAAATTTAACATTTCTAGGCATAAAATGGATTTGGACACTTATTATCTCCAATCTGAGCCCATTTCAGTGGAGAAATTCTCATTGGTTCCGTATCTGGGGTGATTTTTTTAACAGCGCTATTGATTTTAGGCAAGGGCAAAATCTTGTGACCTTTGACTGCTAGTGACCTACTTTATTAGAAGATGGGCAAATATGATATATAATCATGTAGAACATAAAATTCCCATTATTTTGAGTGGTCATACGTAGCAATTGGACCATTATTTCAAAAGATATTGCAATTTATATTTCCCCTACCCCAAAATTTAGGATCCCATATTGGGACCATTCGTAGATCTTCATGAGGGGATTATTAGCATTAAGCTACTGCTCTAACCTTGGCTTCAAACTTTTTTTTCAACAATGGATATATACCTATCAAGAAAACACAGTGACCTTTTGCCATCCCAGGTGGTACCAATATCTGGTCTGGCTCATGGACTATGTAACTTAAAACACTGAAATTTCATCTATAAAATGATTTGTAAGTTTTTGATTGGTAGTAGCAACTGTACAACAGAATATGTAATCAATAGTTTGATCTCTCTCTCTCTCTCTCTCTCTCTCTCTCTCTCTCTCTCTCTCTCTCTCTCTCTCTCTCTCTCTCTCTCTTGTAATAGAGTACATATAATTAGCCTACTTCTAATTTTACTTATACATTGCTTATCATTAATATTGTCCTTTTACTTCTTGTTAGACAAATCAGAGAGACAAACACCAATTTGATCACCGAGTATAAAAATACCAACAGGCAAAACATATTAGTTTTATTAGTTTCTCCTAACTTATGTTTCAGGAAGAGGATATATTTTTTTTTTCTTTTTTCTTTTTCATTTAGTCATTGATTTAAGAAGAAGAAAAATCTGCTCCACATCTGTTATGGCTTAAGTATTCAGTTTCTTTGGAGATAAGGTTTGAAAAAAAAAAAAACCGTCACTATTGTACCGCACGTGTTTCATACAAACAGTGAATTGCGAGCAAGAGCGTCACAAATATGTATACATATACATATATATATATATATATATATATATATATATATGTATGTATATATATATATATGCATATGTATATATGTGTGTATATATATACATATATATATATATATATATATATATATATATATATATATATATATATGTATATATATGTGTGTATATATATATACATATATAAATATATATATATATATATATATATATATATATGTATATATATATATATACATATATATACATATATATATATAATATATATAACGGATTTTGAGCGAAGCGAAAAATCTATTTTTGGGTGAGATGGCCATGTCGTCCTGATGGAAGTTCCTATAGGGTAGCTTCCTAGGGTATATTACAACTACGGCGATATTCCCAGAGAATTTACCTTAAGGTACCAGAATTCTAACTCCTGGAGCGAGTATCCCTCGTGAAAGGGATATCGCGACATATCAGAGGACGTATTCTAGACACGTCACATGGCAATCTACTACCTAAATAGAGATTCGTCTCGTAGGAGGGAGATTGACGAGATACGAATTCGGGAAGAAAAAGGGGGGAGCCGCTCCCAAGGCCTCCCAATCCCCCGATTCGTATGCGTGCCTGGCGCCAATCCTGGCGCCATCTGTATTCCTTGTAGCGTACACGAGGTGCTACAGATACTGTATGTAGGGAGGGGTCCTACAGCCCTTTCTTAGAAAGGCAAGGGCGGGTCCATCAGGACGACATGGCCATCTCACCCAAAAATAGATTTTTCGCTTCGCTCAAAATCCGTTTTTTGGGCTCAAGCCATGTCGTCCTGATGGAAGTGTACCAGAGCATTACTGTATCTGTGGATTCTCAGAACGTGCCGTACTCCCCGGAGGTAATTTTTTCCCGGTCGACTAGACCTAGAGACCTAAGATGTTACCGTTATACATCTTTTCAACTAACTATAAACTATGTTAGAGCTTCCTGCCCCCTACAGGGAGGAGTCCTACTAGACTCTGGAAAAGTCTCGAAGAGTACATATATCTATGTACGAATACCAGGCAAGCTAATATAGTGGTCTCGCCCTATATTAAGTAAAGCATAGTTTGTAAAGGACCACTGCGTCAATATGAAATATCGACCAGATTTCCGCACAATACTTGTATTGGACAAAGGTTTTATATCCGCATAGGAGGAAAACCAATGCAACATAGCTTGCATAAAGGAACAATTCTATTAGAATTATCCCAGATAAGGTACATAGAATGAATGCTCAATTATACCAGTAAATTGACACAGGTGAAGGAGACGCAAGGTTCTCAAGAACCAGATTATTGACAGGCAATAAATAGACAGGTTAACCACAATTATATATATATATATATATATAAGAAGAGGATAACCCAAAACTTTAAGCATAAGTATGATAGTAAACAGGGCTTGTTTGTCTGAAAGAAAAACATTAGATGCCACTTTTAAGATACCGAGGTATCAAAGTCATAAAAGCCTGTATTACAAATCAATGACATTAGCGTTAGAAACGCTCGGCACACATGTCTGCACTTATGCTAGGTTCACCTTCGGAAATGGAACAGTCTGGATGGGCAACACAGTGCCCTCACTTAGTTTGTAGTACAGTATATAACTACACACTCACCCTGGAATTAATCGTCCCAATTAAGACCACTGTTCCTCGCAGAGTTAAACAGTAGGGTTAACACCGCGACCCACTGCTACCACAGATCTCTTTTAGTTCCTCTACTTGCTTCGCATAGTGGCGAAAGAACACTCTGGAAGACTTCCAGCCAGTGTATGAATGGAGATGTTCAAAATCCATGCAATTAAAGAAATTTAAGAATGAGGCAACTTTCCTCGGATCGTGACCTGCGGGTGTATTGTCAGGATCCGCTCTGCGAATAAAATATGTGATTTTCGCTCTGAGTTGATTCAGAGATAAATTTGAGCCTGATGTTTCTCCCCTGAATAGTTGACCACCCTTGAAGTCTGAAGTTCTATGAAGATAGACCTTTAGGCATTCTACTGGACATAGAGATGCATCTTCTTTCAGAGGGCAGATTCTCCAGGGACCCCACCTGTTGGTGGGTAACTCTTTCTTGGCGAGAAACGTAGGATCCGGAAACAGGTTCAGTTCTTCCCCATCCAGGAACTGAACACGACCTGCCTCTCTCGAGAGGCTACAATCTTACTAACCCTGGCCCCGGACGCGAGTGCAAATTAGGAAAATAACTTTTTGTGTCAAATCCTTTAACGCACATTCTTCATTGCTCAACAGAGAAGCGAAATGAAGAACTTGTCTAAAGACCATGAAATGGGCTTTGGAGGTGCTGAAGGTCTGAGCCTAGCACAGGCTTTCGGGACTTTATTAAAGATCTCGTTACCTAGGTCGACCTGGAAGGCATATAGAATGGGTCTTGTCAAAGCAGACTTACACGCTGAAATCGTGTTCGCTGCCAACCCTTGACCATGGAGGTGGGGAAAAAAGATAAGCAGAAGTCTGTCAAGATCTCCTGCGGAATCTTCGCCTTGACAAGAGGCCACCCATTTTCTCCAAGATGACTCATATTGCCTTCTAGTAGATTTGCATTTATATTCCTCAATGAAGTCTATACTGGCTTTCGAAATCCCGAAACGCTTTCTCACCGCTAGGGAGAGAAAATCATGAACTGCAGGGTCCGGGTTTTCTGTAATGAAGCGCAGACAGTTGACTTCTGGACTCGCTGGGTCAGAACTGGATCTGGTAGTGGTACAAACTTCAGCTACAGTTCCAATGCCAGGAGGAACCACACGCTGTTCGGCCACTTGTGGGCCACTATTGCCGCTACCCTTTGAAGGATCTCAGTTTGTTGAGGACCCTCAACAGAAGGTTGTGAGGAGGGAACAGATAAATCTTGGACCATCTGTTCCAGTCGAGGGACATCGCGTCCACTGCTTCCGCTAAGGGGTCCTTGTACGGGGCACGTACAGGGGCAACTTCTTGTTGTCTTTCGTCGCAAAGAGGTCTATCTGCAGTTCTGGGACTGATTCAGAATGAAGGAGAATGATCCTGCGTCTAAGGACCATTCTGACTCTATCGGTGTGAACCTGGATAGAGCGTCCGCTGTCACATTGCGGACTCCTTGAAGGTGAACTGCCGACAGGTACCACTTCTTCTTTTCCGCCAATCGGAAGACGGCCAACATCACCTGGTTGAGAGGTGGTGACCTCGATCCTTGTCGATTCAAGTATCTTACAACTACCTCGCTGTCTATTACCACTTTATGTGGAACGAATGACGCGGGGAGACTTTCTTTAAGGTAAGGAGCACCGCCCTAGCTTCTAGAAAGTTTTATGAGAAAGGTCTTGAATAGCCTGGACCAAGTCCCCTGGACTTTTTTCCGATGAGAGTGACCTCCCCATCCCTCCTTTGAGGCGTCTGAGTGAATCGTCACCGACGGGGGAGGTGGCTGAAGAAGAACCTGACTTCTTTAGATGTCTGGCTTGGGACCAAGGCCTGAGAAGAGTACTTAGCCAAAGCGGCTGGTCTTCTCAGATCTCTTCACGCGTTTGATGCATAACTTCTCCAAACTCCGATTGCATCCTTTAGCTGTGCTCTTAGCACTGGGTCTGTCACCGAAGCAAACTGGAGAGAGCGCAGTACTCTCTCCTGCTCGTGTCTTGATATCCTTTCGGAATCTTGAAGTCTCTTGACAGAACCCGCTATCTCCTTCCTTTTCTTCGCTGGGGTGGAGAAACGGTGTGACAAAAGGTCCCAGTGGATCTTAGCCACTGGAACTTTTGAGATGGAGAAAGTCGAGACTTTTTCTGTTGATCTTGAAGCCTAGGTACTCTAGGAACTGGATCACTGACTGGAAGCTTGCAAGCATTCTGTCTCGGATGCTGCCCACACCAACCAGTCGTCCAGGTAGGCTACTACCTGAATTCCCTTTAGGCGAAATTGTTTGAGAGCTACGCTCGCAAGCTTCGTAAAAATCCTTGGGGCTATGTTTAGCCCGAATGGCATGGCTCCGAAGGCGTATAGTCTTCGCTGTAGCCTGAACCCTAGGTAGGGGGAGAGTCGATGGCTAATTGGAATGTGCCAGTAGGCATCTGACAAGTCTATAGAGACGGAATATGCCCTCTTGGGCAGTAAGGTCCTTATGTGTTGCAGTGTTAGCATTTTGAATTTGCAATTCACTATGAACTTGTTAAGTGGCGACAAGACCAGAATGACTCTGAGCTTTTCCGAGTCTTTCTTGGGAACACAAAACAGCCTCCCTTAGAAATTGATGGGCTTCACCCTTTTTCTCCAACCGTTCTTGAACGTACTCCTCCATAACGGGGGTGGAGTGTTGGAAAAAACCGAAGGTACGGGGGTGGAGTGCTGTACCAGCTCCCGCCCAATCCATTCTTGAGTAGGCTGTGGGCCCAGGGATCGAAGGTCCACCGATCCCGAAATTTCAGAAGTCTCCCTCCTACCGGTATCACCTCACTTGGACTGCCGTCCTGAGGTCTTGCCTTCCTGACCACGACCACCCCTGAATCCCTTTCCCCTTGAGGGGCGTCTAGACGAGCCTCTGGCTGCTCCTCTAGGCTTTGCTCGGAAGGAAGTAGACTGCCCTTCGAACGCTGGGGTGAATGCCGTGGACTGTGTCGACACGGCCTGGGGTACCCACTGAAAGGTGGTCGGGGTTTGTGCCACGATCTGGGGCACTGGGGCAATGGCAATTGCAGTTGCTGTTGCTGTCTAAGAGGCTTGGCTGGCCGAGACGGTAGCCTAGTCCTCATAGTCTTCCTCTTTGGTTGAGGACCCTCATCCGGGGAAGACTTTCTTTTGATAGCCAGGTCCCACTTCTGGAGAAGGTTTCTATTCTCCAAGGTGGCTTTTATCAAAAACTTCTTTGACCAAGTCGGTAGGGAAAAAAGGTCTTTTCCCCAAATGTTGGAGGAGATTAGTTTCTTTAGCTCGTGCCTCACTGTAGCCGAGGTAAACACGAACTCCCTACAAGCTCTCCTTGCCTTGACGAAGCCATAAAGGTCCTTCGTCACTGTGGCCAGATGAGGCTTGGCCACTACCATGAACATTTCATGGACCTTGGGGTCACTTGCCATCGTCTCGAGAGTAGTCTGAAGAGACATTGAGGCAGTCAGTCTTTCTTTTGTATCGAGCTCACTTCGCAAAAGAAAGTCAGACAGCTTAGGGGGTTCCTTGCCGAACTGACGTCCGGCAATATCAGCCTCCAACTTTCCACTTAGAACGTAAGATGGACGTCCTTCCAATCTTTGTGGTCCATAGGCAGGGCCAGCGACAAGGGTTTACACTCCTCTAGGGAGGGGCAAGACTTGCCGGCCTCGATTGCTTTTAGTACAGCCAGAAACCCTTTCTGTAAAAAGGGGGAAGGCTCTAGTAGGCGAGGACACAAAGGAAGGGAGCTTCCTATTCAATGCAGCTACCTTTGAGTTAGAGAAGCCCCTCTCTTTCATCGAAGATGAAAGTAGAGCTTGAGCCTTAGCATGGTCATCACTATGACCTCCTTCGGCTCTGCCTCCTCCTTTGAAGCTGGTTCCTTCCTCAGCCGGACATAACAGTCCGGATATGGTGCCTTGCTGGGCCAGAATTCCACCCTCCAGGGGAACTGAGCCCAGCATATCCGAGATGACGATCTTTCCAGTCGTCATCGACATGTGCTCAGCATACCTCCATGGGTTAGCATCCGAGCACAAAGGAAGGTCTTTCACATTGAGCTTTTCTGGGGCCCATGTGATTCTGCAAGGCACTGCATTCGCAGTTCCATTGCAGCCGCCTTCTCCTGATTCTCCTTCTGCATTTGTTGGATCATTCCAACAATAGAAGAGAGGGCCTGTCCCAGCTCTACTGGGAGACCGGCCGATGTAGAGGGACTTGAACTTCATCCTGGGCTTCTGCAAGGAGGTCTTCCTCCTGACACCCGTCCACATCAGATATCCTGTCATTTAGCTGGATGTCTTGCATCGCGACCGCGACTTCAGCATCCACCTGGATCTGAACTTAGGGGATCTCCTCTTGAGGCTGGGGAATCACTGCATCAGCTGATGCCTTAGGGAAAAGATACGCCCTCATCTTCTCACTTGGAAGATAAGGGCCAGAAGTGTACTTTTGGAAGCCCCTTACCCAGGTACGAAGCTTCTTCCTAGCTATTTAAATGTCTCATTAATCAGGTTAGTGCACACAGTACATACCTGAGGGTCCCAATACCGGAGATCATCCTTGGAGACAGCGTATGCTGCGTGTCTCCTACAAAACTCATGTCCGCAGAGGTTCTTGCTGTTGACATGCAGAAAGCACTTCCCCACTTCGGAGTGTCCTTCTGTAAAGAGAAGAAATTTCCATGAGTATCAAGTGAACTATGTATCACTGGATATGCATAGTATAGCATAACAATTCATAAATGAAAGACACACACTTGTGTTTCCCTCACAACCCATTGTTGCAGCCTTCCAGATAATAAAATCAAAAATGGTTTATCTCTACTAGAGTAACCAATGCAAGGTTTCCATAGGAAACAGGTGGAGCTCACACCTAGGCAATGATTTTAAAAATCCTGGATAATAGACGGGGAAGAACTCTGCTTCCTGTCTGAGGGCAACAGCAAAGGGCTGTGTAAGAAAACACAATAGTGTTAGAAGATACAGTGCTGTACCTAAACTTTTACTATAGTTTTCTTCTTACTGTATATGCTATACAGAAGAATACTAGTACAGTATAGGAGGATGTGTGCCGGCCTGCCTTTGCCGGCCGGCACACACCACAATTAGCTTTAAAGTATACTACTTAACAGCTATAGGGCGGCAGCCCTCTGGTTCAAATGCCTGTGCCGGCGGCAGCAGCTGCCGGCCAGCAACAGCCAGTGTTGGCCGGCAATGATTGCCGGCCAGCAACTACACAAGGTAGTACCCAGCTGCCGGCCACACTCTTGGTGACCGGCAGACAAGGACTGACATAAGCCGGCCGGCAAAGGTACAAGACCGATGCCAGCCGGCAGCAAAAGAACCAGAAGACTACCCCTGCCCGGCTGCCGGCCTCATAGGCCGGCAGCCGGCCTCGTAGGCCGGCTGCCGGGACAGGTACAGCACTAGAAGAAAATAGAATGGATGCCGGGATAAGAGTGTACACAACCCCCCCAGCCCGGCAACCGAAAGAGTGCATATAAGGAAGGGGAGAAACTTAATTCAGGCTTCCTTGACCAATGCCGTCCGGCTCTGCCGGCAGGCATGGATGAGGGACCAAGAGAGGTCCGGGCAGCACTCGAAAACATAAGACCCTTGCCGGCCAGCATCTCAGCCGGCCGGCAATGGCCTTAGTCAATTCCACATCCCAACCTATACTAGGTCCAGAAGTAGAATGACGTACAGTACAGTAATACCCCTGCCGGCCAGCTCTGCCGGCCGGCAGGGTACAGTACAGTAATGGCAAGGCCATTACGGAGATAGAGGGGGAAGGGACAAAAGGGTCCTGCCAACCTTGCTTTAGTGACAGATCACCCGCAGCCAAGAACTCTGTCTTAGCCTAAGGGAGATCTAAGGGAAAGGGCCAGCAATACTTGCCAGCTTCCAAAGCACCAAAGCAAGGAAGGCGTTGCTATTCCCAAGGGAAGATTTTATCCTCCCCAAGAACAGCAACAGGACTTTAGTCTGGTCGATCACAAAGGGAGGAATCATACTACAGAAACCTTCGATAGTGACCTAAGGGAGCTAAGCTCCCTTTAAAAGTGTTAGGTCAGCGAGGGGAACTCTGCCCCAAGCCAGACAACACGGACCAGACTAAAAAACTCTGTTGTTCTGTCCCTCTTTGAACCAGACTCTGCTGGAACAGGAAGGTACAGTAACACCCTAGTATAGTTTTATCGAAAATAAATTCGGAAAAAACCACTTAGGGATAAGCCCAAGGCTTAAACAGAGGGAAAGGGATTGCATACCTTCTCCGAAGAAAAGAAAGCAACCGGGGAGAATAATAAAGTATACTAAGGCTCCATAAGCAATTAACCTAGGCACCAAGAGAATCGATTACCTAATTCACCGAAACTCTCACGTATACAATCTTGGAAATATTCCACACAGTCTAAAATGTATAAAAAATAGCCTAAAGCTTTAATAAACTTTTAATTACACTTGGAAAAACCAAAATCATGCATTAAGTACTAGGACCAAACGACTAGGCTACATGGCCTAGCGTAGGCCAGAATGGCGAATACTTCGCCAAATAATACTAAGCACAAAAGGAAATCCTATGTAACGCTAAATAGCTAAAATTTATTAAGCAAAACAACCAGGAATGTCACTCTGACTAACTAATTTATACCTAGCGAGTGACAGTGTCCAGGACACCTCTGGTAGGCTACGGCTCTTGTATCAAAGATTAATCCTATTAATCACTCAAAATTTTACCAAGAGCCTACATTTATACATAACAGACACTATACTCAACTTATCCGAGGCCAACGAAGACGGAGAAGCCATGAAAAGCTGAATAAATCCAAGATTTGCGAGAAAAACAGGAAAAAACACCGAGTTGTTAAGCTACGCAAAAAGGAATACAGATGGCGCCAGGATTGGCGCCAGGCACGCATACGAATCGGGGGATTGGGAGGCCTTGGGAGCGGCTCCCCCCTTTTTCTTCCCGAATTCGTATCTCGTCAATCTCCCTCCTACGAGACGAATCTCTATTTAGGTAGTAGATTGCCATGTGACGTGTCTAGAATACGTCCTCTGATATGTCGCGATATCCCTTTCACGAGGGATACTCGCTCCAGGAGTTAGAATTCTGGTACCTTAAGGTAAATTCTCTGGGAATATCGCCGTAGTTGTAATATACCCTAGGAAGCTACCCTATAGGAACTTCCATCAGGACGACATGGCTTGAGCCCAAAAATATATATATATATATATATATATATGTATATATATACATACATATATATATATATATATATATATATATATATATATATATATATATATATATATATACTGTATATATATGGAAGTATGAACTAGCATGATAACACAGGTTGGTCTATTAACAATGCAGGAAAGAGCCAGTGCTAAAGATAAAAAATCAAAATCGTTAAAGTGTACTAACGTGTATGAAACACGTGCGATACAATATCGGGTTTGCTGATAATGATATTGAAAGAACTTATCGAAAACATATAGGAAAGTAGAGGTAAAATATGAGCACTGGAAACTACATACGTATCATTTTAATTCAGTATCGAAATTGGATACCTGTCTACTAGTTATCTCTTCATAAAAATGTAAGGTTTGTGGATATCTGTCCTACGTCTTACGGGGTAATTTAAGTTACACCTTCTATCAATTTAAGATGTGTTTCTATTGTAGAATTTGTAAATGCATCATTATATTTGTTATAAAATATAGGTTTAGTCATGATATTTAATGTTTAACTAAATACAGCTGGAATTTTATGTATAAAAATAGTTATAATACTGGCTTCAAGATTGACATGGTGACCTAGGTAATGTCAGAGTAACAAGTAGTTATATGTTAGTTAAGGAGAAAACTTTCATTATGGTATTTCTATCATTATTATTTGTAAATTTTTACGGCCAGTTTTACCTTTATAACTAAAATACACATGCATCTGAAATCAGCTCTCCGCTTTGAGTGTCTTCACACGATTCTGCAAACTTGCATTCATATACAAGTAAAATAGCCTTAAAACAATAATTTGTAATTTGTTTGTGAATTAAATTGTTGAGGGCTTTAAAAGAACTTAAATTCTAATTGGTAATAATGAAACTCATAAAATGTTTGCATTAATTTAGGTATATATACTAGTGTGGACCCTTGCTTTAAGGATTTGAAGATGGAAGATGACCTGTTACGGCAGTCAGTACTCTTGAATCCCACAAAGACATTGCTCAAAATCTTTTGCAAGAAAGTGAAAAGTGAAAAGACTGAATCGTAAAAGAGAAGTAAAACATAAATGATCCTTTGTTAATGTGATAAAGTAAATCGAAGTTGTAAGGAAATCATACGAAAATATTTGTGCCTATGATATCATGGTTCAATTCCGATCTTCTTAATCTATAGTCAATTCTTTTTAGTGAGGCAGATTTGCACCCACTCGCAGGGGGTTCCCTTTTAGCTCGGAAAGGTTTCCTGCTCTCTGATTGGTCAGAATTATCTTGTCCAACAAATCAGCGATCAGGAAACCTTTCCGAGTCGGTCCAAATCTGCCTAACTAAAATGAATTGACTATAGCTTTTAACATTTTTACTAAGCCCTGCGGTTTCGTTTTAATATCATTTTGAGACTACAGTGTCACCTTCCAATTAATTGTTTAAAATTATCATCGTTAACATTTATTTCCATATATGACAATTGGAAACAAATTGTTCTATCTTATTTCTCTTACTCTTGTTTTGTTAAAGTTATTATAGTTTATATAGAAAATATTTATTTTGGTCTTTAAGCCGTTCTTAGAATATTTTATTTTTCCATATTTTCTTTCCTCACTGGGCTATTTTCCCTGTTGGAGACCCTGGGCTTATAGCAGCCTGCTTTTCCAACTAGGGGTGTAGCTTATTATTATTATTATTATTATTATTATTATTATTATTATTACTTGCTAAACTACAACCCTAGTTGGAAAAGCAGGATGCTATGAGCCCAGGGGCCCCAACAGGGAAAATAGCCCAGTGAGGAAAGGAAACAAGGAAAAATAAAATATCTTAAGAACAGTAACATTGAAATAAATATTTTCTATATAAACTATAAAAACTCTAACAAAACAAGAAGAATAGGAATTAGATAGAATAGCGTGCCCGAGTGTACCCTCAAGCAAGAGAACTCTGACCCAAGACAGCGGAAGATCATGGTACAGAGGTTATGGTACTACCCAAGACTAGAGAACAATGGTTTGATTTTGGAATGTCCTTCTCCTAGAAGATCTGTTTACCATACCTAAAAAGTCTCTTCTACCCTTACCAAGAGGAAAGTAGCCACTGAACAATTACTGTGCAGTAGTTAACCCCTTGGTTGAAGAAAAATTGTTTGGTAATTTCAGTGTTGTTAGGTGTATGAGGAGAGAGGACAATCTGTAAAAAATAAGCCAGACTATCCGGTGTATGTGTAGGCAAGGGGAAAGTGAACCGTAACCAGAGAGAAGGATCCAATGTAGTACTGTCTGGCCAATCAAACGACCCCATAACTCTCTTGCGGTAGTATGTCAACGGGTGGCTGGTGTCCTGGCCCACCTACTACCTAATGATAGCAAATAATAATGATAATAATAATGGAAGGTACTGTAACAAGGAGAAATTTTATTCGAAATCTAAATTACTCTACAATAAATAAAGAAAAGCAGCTGCTGCGTTGTGTAAGGTGTTGAAACATTCCTTCTTTTTCATTTCAGTGAACACAATCGTGGTTTCTGCCGTCCTTAAGACCCCTGATCTACGCCAGAAGAATTCTTCTAAAATGGTACTCAGTTTCTTGGTATCGTCGATTCTAATAGTTAGCACAGCTATGACGGTGATTGCAATGTCATGGTACGAAGAGGGGAAATATATTCATCCTTCAGTCATGACTGTTCTCTGTGCACTTGTCTGGGATTTTGTAATTGCTCGTAATCTCACCTCCTGTACGCTGGCTCTGACGAGGTGAATTATATATCTATACTGAATTTTATTCATTGAGGCG
>NC_090735.1:16664945-16689945 GCF_036898095.1 Palaemon carinicauda
TGACGTGCCGAAGCGGCGACAAAGCCGCCCACCACCCACCAATCGCTCGCGCCCCAACGAACGACTTCTACAGCCACTTACTACCTCCTATCCGCTGCAGTTTTGCTACTACCACTTCAGATTCGGGGCAACCGCGAAGAAATGTGCCAAGGATTGTCAGTGGCCAAAAAAACGTGTAAGTAGGCCATCGCTTGTGCCGGTGGCCTCCAATGTTTCTAATCTTTTTTTTTTACAGGATGCAGGAACGGGCGTGCGATTTTTGGTAGACACGGGTGCGTGTCGTTCTCTTTTGCCAAGGAAACTCTTCAAGGTACGACGTAGTCTGTCTACATCTGCCGACGTCCGCTTGGTAGCTGCCAACGGATCTGCGATACCCACCTACGGTTACGAGAACCTCCCATTATCGTTCGGAAACGGTAAATTCAATTGGAAGTTTCTCGTTGCTGACGTCACAATGCCAATCCTCGGTGCGGATTTCCTCTCTCATTTCCACCTTCTGGTCGATGTCGCCCACCGACGATTGGTCAACGCAGACTCGTACTTGTCGACACCTCTTCAACCCGCCCCCTCTAACCTCGCTCTCCACATCAGCGCACCCACGGATGCCTACGCCCACCTCCTCACGTCGTACCCGGAAGTTTTCCGTCCAGAACTTCGCCAAACGCCCAAGGTTCCTGCCAAGCACGGTATTTATCACCATATCAAGACGACGGGACCCCCAGTCTTCGCAAAATTCAGACGTCTGGCACCGGAACGATTGGCACCCGCCAAATAGACGTTCGCCGAAATGGAGAAAATGGGCCTTTGCCAAAAGGCCTCCAGCCCATGGTCGTCACCCTTACACATCGTTCTGAAGAAAGACGGCTCCCTCCGTCCGTGCGGAGATTACAGGCGCCTGAACATGCAAACAGAACCGGATCACTACCCCCTCCCAAACATTGCCGATGTGACCTCCTACCTGCACAAAGCGAAGGTTTTCTCTACGCTCGACCTCCTGAAGGGGTATTATCAGGTGCCTATGAACCCAGAAGACATCCCCAAGACCGCCATCACCACTCCGTTTGGTACATACACCTTCAATTACTCCTGTTTTGGCCTTCGTAATGCTGGGGCAACGTTTCAACGTCTCATGGATGGCATCTTAGGGGACCTCCCTTTCTGTGTATGTTATGTGGACGACATACTTGTGGTCTCCTCCTCAAAAGAGGGACACCTCCGTCACCTCCGCATCGTGCTCGACCGCCTGCAACAAAACGGCCTTGTAGTCCGGTACGACAAGTGTACCTTTGGCGCCAACGAAGTGTCGTTCTTAGGGCACCGTATCACTCCTGAAGGAGTCCATCCCCTCCCTGAGAAGGTAGCAGCCGTTCAGAATTTCCCCGCGCCCTCGACCGTCAAAGCTCTGCAGGAATTCTTGGGCATGATCAACTATTATCACCGTTTTTTGCCAGCCATTGCCGCCACTCTTGCTCCCCTCTACGCCTCCCTCAAGGAGAAGCCAAAGGACCTGAAGTGGGGTCCCCTTCAAGAAGCAGCCTTCTGCAATGCAAAGAAGGCCCTATCAACTGCTGCGGCTCTCACTTTTCCTATCCCACACGCCCCTCTCCTTCTCTCCACCGATGCCAGCGACGTCGCTATTGGTGCAGTACTCGAGCAGGTGGTCAAAGGCTCGCCCCGCCCATTGGCCTTCTTCAGCAGAAAACTGTCCAAGGCAGAATCGGGTTATTCTACCTTGGATCGAGAATTGCTGGCGGTGCACTTGGCTGTCCGTCACTTTCGCCATTTCTTAGAAGGTACGCCCTTCGTCATTCGCACAGACCACATGCCTCTGGTGCACGCCTTCACTCGACAGTCTGACGCCTGGTCCGCCCGTCAACGCCGACATCTCTCCGCCGTGGCTGAATACAATTGCACCCTCCAATACGTCCCTGGGAAAATGAATCCCGTTGCCGATGCCCTGTCAAGAAACACGTTGGCTGCCGTTCAACTGGGATTGGATTACAACGCCCTGGCTGAAGCCCAACGACAGGATCCAGAGTATCAAGCTTGTAGGGCATCCTGCACGTCCCTCCGTTGGGAAGATTTTCCCCTCGAAGACTCCAACACCACCCTCCTCTGTGACGTCAGTACTGGTAGACCGCGACCTTGGATTCCTGCTCCCATGCGCCGACAGATGTTTGATTTCATTCACGGCCTTTCACATCCCTCGTGCCGTTCTACTGCACAACTGCTGAAGGCAAAGTTCATTTGGCACGGCATTTCTAAGAATGCTAAGGATTGGGTCCGCGCCTGTACTTCTTGCCAAACTTCCAAAGTACATCGACACACGGATTCAGGAGTGGGCACCTTTCCTCAACCTCAGCGTCGTTTCGCACACACTCACGTCGATGTTGTAGGCCCCCTACCCATATCACAAGGACATCGTTACCTGTTTACCGTCATCGACCGCTCCACTCGTTGTCCTGAAGCTATTCCCATGGAAACTGCAACGTCCGCCTCATGTACATCTGCCTTACTCTCTGGATGGATTTCAAGATTCGGTATCCCTGAGCATATTACTTCTGACAGGGGAACCACTTTCACCTCTCAATTGTGGACGTCATTAGCGAATCTCCTGGGCATCACCCTACATCAGACAACGGCCTACAACCCCGCTGCCAATGGAATGGTTGAACGTTTTCATCACACCCTCAAAGCAGCTTTGATGTCCCGCTGCAAGGATTGCAACTGGTTTACTCAGCTTCCCTGGGTCCTCCTGGGACTAAGGACCACTCCTAAAGACGCCCTCGACGTCTCGGCAGCTGAAATGGTGTATGGCGACCCGTTGGTCGTCCCTGCCGAATTTTTTCCTTCTACAACCTCCTCCGACGATCTCCAGCGCATACGCCACGTCGTGGGAAAATTTACTCCGTGCCGCCAGACTTACAAGCCCCCAGCGAAGCATCACATACCAACGGGCTTGCACTCTGCAACGCACGTCTTCCTGTGCAACAACACTAGCAAGCCACCGCTAACGCCCCCTTACACGGGCCCTTTCCTTGTGATCTGACGCAGTCCGAAAGCATTCCTCCTAAACATTCGGGGCAAAGAAGACTGGGTCTCCATTGATCGTCTAAAAGCTGCATATCTTCTGCCAGATGACCCGCCTACAGTTCGCCTCTCCAGACCAGGGCGCCCTATTTAACATGTACAGTATGTCATTTTTAGGGGGGGAGCCATGTACCAACCGTGTGTCACACAATTGTACATAATTCCTTTTGCATATATTATGCTTGTATCTTCGCTCTTCCCTCGCACTAAACGAACATGAAAATTCATGTCTGCTGTTTCCTCTGTAACATTGTCTGTCTTGTTAACTTGTTATGTCCTGTTGCCTTGAGGTTTTGTATATAAAGGAGAGTGTTCTATAACAATATAACTCAGTTAATTGCATCCTGCCTTTGAGTTCACAACCCTTCTCTCGGCTCGTCACATATTACTTAGTGTTTTAAAAAGAAATTGAATTTTTTTTTTCTAATCAACTTAATCAACGAGAAGGAGTTCTGGACACATCATATATTAGGATATTCAACGACTTTACCAAAACGCTTTGCGGTGTTATAAACATGAATATTATTAGGAGTAAGATTAATGAAAGCTGTAATGTGTATCTATAAGGGGGCAAGTCAGTTATGTCAATCTTGAATAAGTGTCATAATGTAACATATTTCAAACTCGTTCAAACACATTCTGATATGAGTGAAAATGGATCTTCAATCTAGTATTTACTTATGGAGACTAAAAGAAAGCGACGATAATATTTATATATTTACTAATGAGTTGAACAATCATATGCTACCGTGAAACTCCTCTTAAAAAAAATGTAACTAGTTGGGCATCATTGGTTGGCTTTTCAAGTTTTTGAAATGCGAATAAAGCAATTTACTATTATTATTATTATTATTATTATTATTATTATTATTATTATTATTATTATTACTTGCTAAGCTACAACCCTAGTTGGAAAAGCAGGATGCTATAAGCTTAGGTGGTCAAACAAGGAAAATATCCCAGTGAGTAAAGGTAAAAAGGAAAATAAAATATTTTAAGAATAAACTAGAAAAATTTTAACAAAACAAGAGGAAGAGAAATAAGATAGAATTTGGAGTGTAAAGGGCTTAAAGGTCACTCTTGAATGGCAGAGGCTAGTAACCATGGTATTGCCATAGCATGATAATGCTCTAGAGACTGACAATATATACATATGATCAGCATCAAAGCTAGGACCAGGGTGGACCAGGCAATGGTTGCTAATAGCCCATTTGAATAAAGCAATTTAAAGGTTTAAAGGTCTTAAAGGTCGTTTTTGAATGATAGAGGCAAGGGATAGTAGTAATGCCATAGCAGGACAATGCGCTAGAGACTGATAACATATGTAATTATGATTAGCACCAGAGCTAGGACCACAGAGGGCCAGGCAATGGCTACTAATTACAAGTAGGTTTAACACTTTCCACGCTGATGAAGAATTTCGATAAAAACTCCATCATATATTAAAGAATAATACGAGCAAAGGGGCCACTTCATTCACCAATTGATTTATAATGCTTTGGAATTTTTGGTGTTTATTAAAGGTAAACAGCATTCGTAAATAACCAGATTTCTAGAAAGTGTAAAAGTGTAAAATGATGTGCAAGTCTTCATGATTGTTTGCTGATTTACATCGATATAAAGTTTGCTAAGACTAACTTTGTTTAGACAATAGTGCCGCATAACTACAGCATAATTTTTTTTCTTTTGTAATTGATATAGCATATGTATGAATTACGTGTATGAAAAAATAAATTTATATAACCTATTATAACTATAGTGAATTTTGGTTTTTAAAAAGTAAAAGCAGCTAAAAATTGGGTTGAAAAATCTTATTTGCTTTTTCTACTTTGAGAGTGGGAATAAAACACCGGTTTAGAATTTCAATGTTGCGAATGTATCAAGTTTCCGTGTTCAAACAATTTGGATATTCAAAGTTTGCAGCTCAGTGTTTTATTTACTTCTCGGTAACTAGGCAAAGGTCCCACTCCAGAGGAATATACACAACAACAACAACAACAACAAATGACCACCATCATTTACAACAGATTTTCCCGGACAGTACCATTCTGTTCGTAACACTAGGAACGCAGTTAATTCTGATAGCCATGCCTTCTTCATCATGAGGCTCAATACTACACAGTATTCTTGAAGTTTGATTACAGCTGTGACCAGAATACGGAATAATCTTCATAACAGGCCCCTGAATCGGTGGAACTTCGTAAGTTCAAACTTGTTGCAAACGTTTTTATGTTGAACATGCTGTCATGCCTGTTTTTTATAATCTATCTTGAAAGGTCAGTTTTAATGTTGTTACTGTTCGTAAAATATCTTATTTTAATTATTCAATACTCCTCATATAGTTTATTTATTTCCTTATTTCTTTCCCTCACTGGGCTATTTTTCCCTGTTGGAGCCGTTGGGCTTATAGCATCCTGCTTTTCCAACTAGGGATATAGCTTAGCTAGTAATAATAATAATAACAACAACAACAACAATAATAATAATAATAATAAAATGCAGCCGTTTCTTGTCCACTGCAGGACAAAGGCCTCAGGCATGTTAATTCATGCTTGGGGTTTGGCCAGCTTACATCACCACGCTGGTCAGTGCGGATTGGTGATACGGGCAGATTTTCGTCTGATCACTTACAGCAAACCATCCTAGTATGGATGTCCCTAACTAGTAAAGCTTTGCTGATCATGGCGATACGCAGACCCTTTCACCACATAAAGTGTTATATACACACATTATTAATTAACAATACTTAAGCTTATAGCTATTAAAGTTGCTATGACACTAATAAATATATGATTCTTAAGTGTTTCACTTTAAGGAGACATTTATCATCATAGGTTGAATAATTTTTCAATTTATCAATTGATGATGTCCAAAGAAAGTCCTAGATAACATTGCTTTTTATCATACTTATTATGAAATACAGTAATATATATATATATATATATATATATATATATATATATATATATATATATATATATATATATATAGATATATATGCATATATATACATATATATATATATATATATATATATATATATATATATATACATATATATATGTATATATATATATATGTATGTACATATATATATGCATATATATACATATATATACATATATATATGTATATATATATATATATATATATATATATATATATATATATATATATTTTAGAGACTACCTGGGACTGAATTAGGATAAAGCAACGTTAAGCTCTTACTAAATACAAAGGAAGAGTATAGTGTAAAGCCAGCATCAGTGGACATTAGAATATCAGAATTATACATATAATCTCTAATCAGTGAAATGTTTGGTGGCAGAGCATTGAAAATCTTAAAATGACACGCACATCTGTCTGCTATACGTGTATGTCAGATTATTTTTTTTTTTTCAAATAAAAGATAAAGATCTTCAATTACATTAATGAAACAAAAAAATAAAAACAATAAAAATTTCAGGTTTTTTTTTTACAAGATTGGTTTTTTATAACACCTTTTTTTTTTTGAAATTCTACAAATGGTTATGATAATGTGTTTTCAGATTATAGAGTACATTTATTCATATTATATTGGGACTTGAAGGCATGTTCACTCGAACGGGCCTGATCGGCGTGCTCCGGGGTTGACGGTCAAATTCTGGCGGGCTTGTGTGTGTGTTGTGTGTGTGTTCAGATTGCCTTGCCTTGTGCAAGACACGGGCTCTTGCGTTGGCAGCCCATAAGCGAATGTTACTGTAATTAACCTCAATTTACTTTAAATGAAGGAAAAATGACGGGCTTATCGTGCAGGTTTTAAACTTGAGCATTTGTCCATTACCTTAGATGCTGCTGCTTTTCAACTTAGATTACCTTAAAACTTTTCAAATTTCCTTAAATTTGAAGCTAATAAAACCAAAATTACCTTAATAATTTATATTAGCTTTAAAAAATACTTTGAAACCATGCAAATTACCTCAAACTAAGGTAATTACCTTAAAAGTTTAAACCACCATGAATGTTGTCCACACGGTGACACGGGTGAGTCAATGGAGAAGTGGGCGTGCCCAACTATGCCAGTAGAATGTTCAGTGCAGTACTTTAAACATACTGCCTACCACAAAGAAGATATTGTGTAGCATGATAATTACTTTGTGTGTGATGAAAAAGAAGAGAATATTGTGGAAAGAATGGCTCAATAAAAGAAGTGCATATAGGTACACCTGGTTGGTTGGTGAAGAATGCCATGCCTGTAGCATGACACGAACTCTTGTCCTGGACAGCAATCTGGAATGAGAACTCCTAAAGGAGCAAAAATTGGTGTATCAAAAAGGAAAAGTTGGATTTGAAAGAGCATTACACCTAGAGTATATTGTTTTATATAGGTACTCTAGGGACACCATGTTAACGTACGTCTGCCAGAAGTCGAAACTCAAGCCATCGGACACCACCATGGTGATTTCGCTACAAGACTCATCGGGCAAGTGTTGCCCATCAGAGGGGAGGTTTGTCGATCAGGCCGGGTCGTATGGACGGGCCTTTAGAGAGTTCTGCATTGGTAAGTTACTCTTCAAAAAGTCCTTTCTTTACGAGTTTTTTTTTTCTGATGATCAAAGAGATGATGTCTAAAGTGTATTTATTATTAATAATTCTAGAATTATCTTAATTCTGTGCTTATTGTCTTCTTCATCATAGGCTATGAAGAATTTGATAGGAATAAAGAATTCGTTCATACTTTGGCGTACAATATTTAACTTTCTGAAAATAATTAATAATCAAACACAGACAGATGACAATCGTTTACTATTTTTATTATTATTATTAATAATTATTATTATTATTATAATAATATTATTATTATTATTAGTAGTAGTAGTAGTAGTAGTAGTAGTAGTAGTAGTACTTGCTGTGCTACAGCCCTAGTTGGAAAAGCAGGATGCTATAAGCCCAGGGGCTCCAACAGAGAAAATAGGCCAGTGAGGAAAGGAAAATAAAATATATTAAGAAGATTAACGTTAAAATAAACATCTAAATAAGCTAATAAAACTTAAAAAAAAAAGATTAAGAGAAAAAAGATAGAATAGTGTGCTCGAGTGTACCCTCTAGCAAGAGAACCCTAACCCAAGACAGGGGAAGATCATGGTACAGAGGCTATGGCACTACCAAAGACTAGGGAACAATAATTTGATTTTGGAGTGTCCTTCTTCTAGAAGAGCTGCTTACCATTGCTAAAGAGTCTCTTCTACCCTTATGAAATGTCATATAAGTGTTCAAATCGGGAATCATTTTGGGCTATCTCATTGATACGAGTTCTTGCTTGACATCGTATTTACTCTACCTTATGTACATCTGCATACATACATATACAAGATTTTTTTTTTTTTTTATAAACGGAATTCCTAAGGAGTTATTCTGCAGTGACATAGAAATTTGATTGAAATATAAATCATTCCTAGAATTACTGTTATTTCCCTTAGACTATTTTCCCACGAAGATTGCCGCTTGTTCAAAATATCCTTTTCCAAGGCGGATGTCACTATTTAACTCGGTGGATGATGGCAATATGTTCTCACTGATCTATATAGGTATATATATATATATATATATATATATATATATATATATATATATATATATATATATATATATATATACACACACACGCACACACACACACATACATATATATATATATATATATATATATATATATATATATATATATATATATATATGTATATATATATATATATATATATATATATATATAAACACTGTTTTTATAATTCACAAGTAGAAAAGAGTGTTCTCAAAGATTCGCAATTAACTGTTTATAAACAGAAAGTGTCAATCATAACCGTCAAGGAGAAAGCAGAAATTTTAGAAGAAATCAGTTAAAAGCACAAATAATTGATTTGAATTCTTTTTTATATCAATTAACAAGCATGGATCAATGTGGTCTTCTAGAGCTGTAGGATGTTGATTTAAGATCTAAATAACTCCCTGTAAGAAAGAATCGTGATAATTTATAATTTTAAAAACAGAAGAAAGAAATGCTATTTAAATGATGAATAAACTAACATAGAAAGAGAATTGAAATATAAATCCGTTACAATTAGCTATACATTTTAGTCTTACATTGAAAACAGATATTTGGTATTTCATGTAAAATTCAAGCTAAAAAATCGTGTTAATATTCGCCGTTTCAAGTTTGATTTAGTTAAAGGAAACAATATATCATAGCCAATTATATTGTGTGATAAAATTGTCCTTTGAACAAAAGTTCAAGAAATTTTGCTTTGCCGCAAATTAATTAGAATTTCCATTAGTTTTAAAGTGATGATATTCAATTTCATCAATTCATCCCTTTACTTGAAACAAATGATTAGGAAATATATCTATATTTCTATAATTGTCTTTTTGATTGGTCACTGTTATAACGATTTGTTTTTTGTAGTTTCCAGACCAGTTATATATATATATATATATATATATATGTGTGTGTGTGTGTATATATATATATATATATATATATATATATATATATATATATATATATATATATATATATATAACGGATTTTGAGCGAAGCGAAAAATCTATTTTTGGGTGAGATGGCCATGTCGTCCTGATGGAAGTTCCTATAGGGTAGCTACGGCGATATTCCCAAAGAATTTACCTTAAGGTACCAGAATTCTAACTCCTGGAGCGAGTATCCCTCGTGAAAGGGATATCGCGACATATCAGAGGACGTATTCTAGACACGCCACATGGCAATCTACATCCTGGACAGAGATTTCGTCTCGTAGGAGGTGATTGGCGAGATACGAATTCGGGAAAGAAAAAGGGGAGCCGCTCCAAGGCTTCCCTATCCTCCGATTCGTATGCGTGCCTGGCGCCAATCCTGGCGCCATCTGTATTCCTTGTAGCGTACACGAGGTGCTACAGATACTGTATGTAGGGAGGGGTCCTACAGCCCTTCCTTAGAAAGGCAAGGGCGGGTCCATCAGGACGACATGGCCATCTCACCCAAAAATAGATTTTTCGCTTTGCTCAAAATCCGTTTTTTGGGCTCAAGCCATGTCGTCCTGATGGAAGTGTACCAGAGCATTACTGTATCTGTGGATTCTCAGAACGTGCCGTACTCCCCGGAGGTAATTTTTTCCCGGTCGACTAGACCTAGAGACCTAAGATGTTACCGTTATACATCTTTTCAACTAACTATAAACTATGTTAGAGCTTCCTGCCCCCTACAGGGAAGAGTCCTACTAGACTCTGGAAAAGTCTCGAAGAGTACATATACCTATGTATGAATACCAGGCAAGCTAATATAGTGGTCTCGCCCTATATTAAGTAAAGCATAGTTTGTATAGAACCACTGCGTCAATATATATTGACCAGTAATCCGCACAATACTTGTATTGGACAAAGGTTTATATCCGCATAGGAAGAAACTAATAAAACCGCCCTCGTCCCTTTATGGGACGGAGTCCTCCCATTAGGGGACTACATAAACCAATGCAACATAGCTTGCATAACAGAACAATTCTATCAGAATTATCCCAGATAAGATACATAGAATTAAATGCTCAATTATACCAATAAATTGACACAGGTGAAAGAGACGCAAGGTTCTCAAGAACAAGTTTATTGACAGACAATAAACAGACAGGTTAACAACAAATATATATATATATATATATATATAAGAGGATAACCCAAAACTTTAAGCATAAGTATGATAGTAAACAGAACTTGTTTATCTGAAAGAAAAACCATTAAACGCCACTTTAATAAGATACCGAGGTATCAAGTCATAAAAGTCTGTATTACAAATCAATCACATTAGCGTTAGAAACGCTCGGCACACATGTCTGTACTTATGCTAGGTTCACCTTTGAAAGAAGGAACAGTCTATGTAGGCACTTGGTGCCCTCATTTAGTTTGTAGTGCAGTATGTACCTACACACTCACCCTGGACTTAATCGTCCCAATTAAGACCACTGTTCCTCGCAGAGTTAAACAGTAGGGTTAACTACACGACCCACTGCTACCACAGATCTCTTAAGTTCCTCTACTTGCTTCGCATAGTGGCGAAAGAACACCCTGGAAGACTTCCAGCCCGTGTATGAACGGAGATGTTCAAAATCCATACAATTAAAGAAATTTAGGGATGAGGCAACTTTCCTCGGATCGTGACCTGCGGGTGTACTGTCAGGATCCGCTCTGCGAATAAAATATGTGATTTTCGCTCTGAGTTGATTCAGAGATAAATTTGAGCCTGATGTTTCTCCCCTGAATAGTTGACCACCCTTGAAGTCTGAAGTTCTACGAAGATAGACCTTTAGGCATTCTACTGGACATAGAGATGCATCTTCTTTCAGAGGGCAGATTCTCCAGGGACCCCACCTGTTGGTGGGTAACTCATTCTTGGCGAGAAACGTAGGATCCAGAAACAGGTTCAGATCCCCCCCATCCAGGAACTGAACACGACCTGCCTCTCTCGAGAGGGCTACGATCTCACTAACCCTGGCCCCGGACGCGAGTGCAAATAGGAAAATAACTTTTTGCGTCAAATCCTTTAACGCACATTCTTCATTGTTCAACAGGGAGGCGAAATGAAGAACTTTGTCTAAAGACCATGAGATGGGCTTTGGAGGTGCTGAAGGTCTGAGCCTAGCGCAGGCTTTCGGAACTTTATTAAAGATCTCGTTACCTAGGTCGATCTGGAAGGCAAATAAAATGGGTCTCATCAAGGCAGATTTACACACTGAAATCGTGTTAGCTGCCAACCCTTGGCCATGGAGGTGGATGAAGAAAGATAAGCAGAAGTCTGTTGAGATCTCCTGCGGATTCTTTGCCTTTACAAAGGCCACCCATTTTCTCCAAGATGACTCATATTGCCTTCTAGTCGATTTGCACTTATATTCCTCTAGGAAGTCTATGCTGGCTTTCGAAATCCCGAAACGCTTTCTCACCGCAAGGGCGAGAAAATCATGAACTGCAGGGTCCGGGTTTTCTGTAATGAAGTGCAGACAGTCGACTTCTGGACTCGCTGGGTCAGAACTGGATGTGGTAGCGGCACAAACTTCATCTGTAGTTCCAACGCCAAGGGGAACCACATACTGTTCGGCCACTTGTGGGCCACTATTGCCGCTACCCCCTTGAAGGATCTCAGTTTGTTGAGGACCCTCAACAGAAGGTTGTGAGGAGGGAACAGATAAATCCTGGACCATCTGTTCCAGTCGAGGGACATCGCGTCCACTGCTTCCGCTAAGGGGTCCTCATACGGGGACACGTACAGGGGCAACTTCTTGTTGTCTTTCGTCGCAAAGAGGTCTATCTGCAGTTCTGGGACTTGATTCAGAATGAAGGAGAATGATCCTGCGTCTAAGGACCATTCCGACTTTATCGGTGTGAACCTGGATAGAGCGTCCGCTGTCACATTGCGGACTCCTTGAAGGTGAACTGCCGACAGGTACCACTTCTTCTTTTCCGCCAATCGGAAAATGGCTAACATCACCTGGTTGAGAGGTGGTGACCTCGACCCTTGTCGATTCAAGCATCTCACAACCACCTCGCTGTCCATCACCAATCTTATGTGGATCGAGTGACGCGGGGAGACTTTCTTTAAGGTAAGGAGCACTGCCATAGCTTCTAGAAAGTTTATATGAAAGGTCCTGAATAGCTTGGACCAAGTCCCCTGGATTTTTTTCCGATGAGAGTGACCTCCCCATCCCTCCTTTGAGGCGTCTGAGTGAATCGTCATCGACGGGGGAGGTGGCTGAAGAAGAACCGACTTCTTTAGATGTCTGGCTTGGGACCAAGGGCTGAGAAGAGTACGTAGCCGAGGCGGCACTGGTCTTCTCAGATCTCTTCGCGCGTTTGATGCATACCTTCTCCAAACTCCGGTTGCATCCTTTAGCTGTGCTCTTAGCACTGGGTCTGTCACTGAAGCAAACTGGAGAGAGCCTAGTACCCTCTCCTGTTCGCGTCTTGATATCCCTTCGGAATCTAGAAGTCTCTTGACAGAGCCCGCTATCTCCTTCCTTTTCTTCGTCGGGATGGAGAAACTGTGTGACAAAAGGTCCCAGTGGATTCCCAGCCACTGGAACTTTTGGGATGGAGAAAATCGAGACTTTTTTCTGTTGATCTTGAAGCCTAGGTACTCTAGGAACTGGATCACCTGACTGGAAGCTTGCAAGCATTCGGTCTCGGATGCTGCCCACACCAGCCAGTCGTCCAGGTAGGCTACTACCTGAATTCCCTTTAGGCGTAATTGTTTGAGAGCTGCGCTCGCAAGCTTCGTGAAAATCCTTGGGGCTATGTTTAGCCCGAATGGCATGGCTCTGAAGGCGTATAGTCTCCGTTGTAGCCTGAACCCTAGGTAGGGGGGGAGAGTCGACGGCTGATTGGAATGTGCCAATAGGCGTCTGACAAGTCTATAGAGACTGAGTATGCCCTCTTGGGCAGTAAGGTCCTTATGTGTTGCAGTGTTAGCATCTTGAATTTGCAATTCACTATGAACTTGTTGAGTGGCGACAAGTCCAGAATGACTCTGAGCTTTTCCGAGTCTTTCTTGGGAACACAAAACAGCCTCCCTTGGAATTTGATGGACTTCACCTTTCGGATCACCTTTTTCTCCAACAGTTCTTGAACGTACTCCTCCAGAACGGGGGTGGAGTGTTGGAAAAACCGAAGGCACGGGGGTGGAGTGCTGTACCAGCTCCAGCCCAGTCCATTCTTGAGTAGGCTTTGGGCCCAGGGATCGAAGGTCCAGCGATCCCAAAATTTCATCAGTCTCCCTCCTACCGGTATCGTTTCACTTGGACTGCCGTCCTGAGGTCTTGCCTCCCTGACCACGACCACCTCTGAATCCCCTTCCCCTTGAGGGGCGCCTAGACGAGCCTCTGGCTGCTCCTCTAGGTTTTGCACGAAAGGAAGAAGACTATCCTTCGAACGTTGGGGTGAATGTGGTTGACTGACCTGGCACAGCCTGGGGTACCCACTGAAAAGTAGTCGGGGTTTGTGCCACCATCTGGGGCACTGGAGGCAATGGCAATTGCAGTTGCTGTTGCTGTCTAAAAGGCTTGGCTGGCCGAGACGGTAGCCTAGTCCTCATATTCTTCCTCTTTGGTTGAAGACCCTCATCCGGGGAAGACTTTCTTTTGATAGCCAGGCCCCACTTCTGGAGAAGGTTTCTATTCTCCACGGCGGCCTTATCAACAACTTCTTTGACCACATCGGTAGGGAAAAGGTCTTTTCCCCAAATGTTGGAGGAGATTAACTTCCTTGGCTCGTGTCTCACCGTAGCCCCGGTGAACACGAACTCCCTGCAAGCTCTCCTTGCCTTGACGAAGCTATAAAGGTCCTTCGTCACTGTGGCTAGGTGAGACTTAGCCACTACCATGAACATTTCATGGACCTTGGGGTCACTTGCCATCGTCTCAAGAGTAGTCTGATGAGACATTGAGGCAGCCAGTCTTTCTTTTGTCTCAAACTCTCTTCGTAAAAGAGAGTCGGACAGCTTGGGGAGGTCCTCGCCGAATTGCCGTCCGGCAATATCAGCCTCCAACTTTCCCACTGAGAATGTCAGATGGACATCCTTCCAGTCTTTGTGGTCCATAGGCAGGGCCAGCGACAAGGGTTTACACTCCTCCAGGGAGGGGCAAGGCTTGCCGGCCTCGACTGCCTTTAGGACAGCCGCAAACCCTTTCTGTAAAAAGGGGAAGGCTCTAGCAGGAGAGGACACAAAAGAAGGGAGCTTCTTGCTCAATGCAGCTACCTTCGAGTTAGAGAAGCCCCTCTCTTTCATCGAGGATGAAAGTAGGGCTTGAGCCTTAGCGTGGTCCATAATTATGACCTCCTTCGGCTCTGTCTCCTCCCTTGAAGCTGGTTCTTTTCTCAGCCGGACATAGCAGTCCGGATATGATGCCTTGCTGGGCCAGAATTCCACCTCCTCTAGGGGACTTGAACCCAGCTTATCCGAGATGACGATCTTTCCAGTCGTCATCGGCATGTGCTCAGCATACCTCCATGGGTTAGCATCTGAGCATAAGGGAAGGTCTTTCACATTGAGCCTTTTCCGGGGCCCACGTGATTCTGCCAGGGACTGCATACGCAGTTCCATAGCAGCCGCCTTCTCCTGATTCTCCTTCTGCATTTGTTGGATCATTCCAACAATCGAAGAGAGGGCCTGTCCCAGTTCTACTGGGAGACCGGCCGATGTTGAGGGGATAGGCTCCGGAATCTGAACCGGAGTAGCCGACACCTCATCGACCTCATCCTCTACGACATCCGGGGTTTGAACTTCATCCTGACCTTCTGCCAGGAGGTCTTGTTCCAAACGTTCGTCCAGGTCAGACATCCTGTCATCTAACTGGATGTCTTGCATCGCGACTGCGACTTCCACGTCCACCTGGACTTGATCTTGAGGGATCTCCTCTTGAGGCTGGGGAATCACTGCATCAGCTGATGCCTGGGGAAAAAGATACGCCCTCATCTTCTCACTTGGAAGATAAGGGCCAGAGGTGTTCTTCTTGAAGCCCCTTACCCAAGTACGAAGCTTCTCCCTTGCTATATCCCTTGATTCCGCCGTTCTAGGGGAATCAAAAGCCTCAGTAATCAGGTTAGTGCATACAGTACATACCTGAGGGTCCCAATACTGGAGATCATCCTTGGAGACAGCGCATGCTGCGTGTCTCCTACAACACTCATGTCCGCAGAGGGTCTTGCTGCGGACGTTGCAGAAAACATTTCCGCACTTCGGAGGGTCCTCCTGTAAAGAGAAGAAATTTCCATGAGTATCAAGTGAACTATGTATCACTGGATATGCATAGTATAGCATAACAATTCATAAAGGAAAGACACACACTTGTGTTTCCCTCACAACCCATTGTTGCAGCCTTCCAGATAATAAAATCAAAATGGTTTATCTCTTCTAGAGTAACCAATGCAAGGTTTCCAGAGGAAATAGGTGGAGCTCACACCTAAGCAATGATTTTAAAATCCTGGATAATAGACAGGAAAGAACTCAGCTTCCTATCTGAGGGCAACAGCAAAGGGATGTGCAAGAAAACACAATAGTGTTAGAAGACACAGTGCTGTACCAAAACCCTTACCATAGTTTTCTTCTTACTGTATATGTTATACTGAAGAATACTAGTACAGTATAGGGGGATGTGTGCCGGCCTGCCTTTGCCGGCCGGCACACACCACAACTAGCTTTAAAGTATACTACTTAACAGCTATAGGGCGGCAGCACTCTGGTTCAAATGCCTGTGCCGGTCGGCAGCAACTGCCGGCCGGTAACAGCCAATGTTGGCCGGCAATGGCTGCCGGCCAGCAACTACACAAGGTAGTACCCAGCTGCCGGCCACACTCTTGGTGACCGGCAGACAAGGGCTGACATAAGCCGGCCGTCAAAGGTACAAGAAAGATGCCAGCCGGCAGCAAAAGAACCAGAGGACTACACCTGCCCGGCTGCCGGCCTCATAGGCCGACAGCCGGCCTCATAGGCCGGCAGCCGGGTCAGGTACAGTACTAGAAGAAAAATAGAATGGATGCCGGGATAAGAGTGTACACAACCTCCAAGCCCGGCAACCGAAAGAGTGCATATAAGGAAGGGGAGAAACTAATTCAGGCTTCCTGACCAATGCCGTCTGGCTCTGCCGGCAGGCATGGATGAGGGACCAAGAGAGGTCCGGGCAGCACTCGAAAACATAAGACCCTTGCCGGCCAGCAGCTCTGCCGGCCGGCAAGGGGCTGAGTCAATTCCACATCCTAACCTATACTAGGTCCAGATGTAGAACGACGTACAGTACAGTAATGGCTCGGCCATTACGAAGAAAGAGGGGGAAGGGACAAGAGGGTCCTGCCAACCTTGCTTTAGTGACAGATCACCCGCAGCCAAGAAACTTATCTTAGCCTAAGGGAGATCTAAGGGGGAAGGCCAGCAATACTTGCCAGCTCCCAGAGCACCAAAGCAAGGAAGGCGTTGCTACTCCCAAGGAAAGAACTTATCCTCCCCCGAGAACAGCAACAAGGACTAGTCTGGTAGATCACAAAAGAAGGAATCATATCCACAGAAACCTTCGGTAGTGACCTAAGGGAGCTAAGCTCCCTTTGTCTGTGTTAGGTCAGCGAGGGGGACTCAGCCCCAAGCCAGACAACACAGACTCAGACTAAAAAACTCTGTTGTTCTGTCCCTCTTGAACCATAACTACAGGAACAGGAAGGTACAGTAACACCCTAGTATAGTTTTATCGAAAATAAATTCGGAAAAAACCACTTAGGGATAAGCCCAAGGCTTAAACAGAGGGAAAGGGATTGCATACCTTCTCCGAAGAAAAGAAAGCAACAGGGGAGTATGATAAAGTATACTAAGGCTCCATAAGCAACTAGCCTAGGCACCAAGAGAATCGATTACCTAAATCACCGAAACTCACTCGTATACTATCTTGGAAATATTCCACACAGTCTAATAATGTATAAAATATAGCCTAAAGCTTCAATAAAATTTTAATTACACTCGGAAAAACCATAATCATGCATGAAGTACTAGGACCAAACGACTAGGCTACATGGCCTAGCGTAGGCCAGAATGGCGAATACTTCGCCAAATAATACTAAGCACGAAAGGAAATCCTATGTAATGCTAAATAGCTAAAATTTATTAAAGCAAAACAACCAGGAATGTCGCTCTGACTAACTAATTTATACCTAGCGAGCGACAGCGTCCAAGACGCCTCTGGTAGGCTACGGCTCTTGTATCAAAGATTAATCCTATTAATCACTCAAAATTTTACCAAGAGCCTACATTTATACATAAAAGACACTCTACTCAACTTATCAGAGGCCGACGAAGACGGAGAAGCCATAAAAAGCAGAATAAATCCAAGATTTGCGAGAAACACAGGAAAAAACACCGAGTTGTTAAGCTACGCAAAAAGGAATACAGATGGCGCCAGGATTGGCGCCAGGCACGCATACGAATCGGAGGATAGGGAAGCCTTGGGAGCGGCTCCCCTTTTTCTTTCCCGAATTCGTATCTCGCCAATCACCTCCTACGAGACGAAATCTCTGTCCAGGATGTAGATTGCCATGTGGCGTGTCTAGAATACGTCCTCTGATATGTCGCGATATCCCTTTCACGAGGGATACTCGCTCCAGGAGTTAGAATTCTGGTACCTTAAGGTAAATTCTTTGGGAATATCACCGTAGTTGTAATATACCCTAGGAAGCTACCCTATAAGAACTTCCATCAGGACGACATGGCTTGAGCCCAAAAATATATATATATGTGTGTGTGTGTGTATATATATATATATATATATATATATATATATATATATATATATATATATATATATATATATATATATATATATATATATGTATATATATACATATTTTATATATATATATATATATATATATATATATATATATATATATATATACATATATATATATATATATAAATATATATATATATATATATATATATATATATATATATATATTTATGTATATATATATATATATATATATATATATATATATATATATATATATATATATATATATATATATATATATATATATATATATATATACGCTTGCGTATATATATGTATATATACACACGTGTATATATATATATATATATATATATATATATATATATATATATACAGTATATATATATATATATATATATATATATATATATATATATATATATATATAAATATGTGTGTATGTGTGTGTGTACAATCTTTGAAAGGAAATTCTGAAGTGGAATGGATTCTTACTGACATATGCTCTAAAACCGTACCCTTGTTGTAAATGAAAGGTCTACAAAAAATAATATTCTTTGATCAAACTGGAAAAGAGGAAATCGTGAGTAGAAAACAGTAGTGTAAATGTTAGAGCATAGTGAATATACGAGTATTCTCTTACACAAGTGAACAGAAGCTACTGACCGAATATATTACCTGATCCTTTCATAGTTGAGGTAAAGGTAAAAAAAATAATGGAAAGTAGTTCATGATTTATCGTTGATTATAATGGAGATAGATACATTTTTGAAGTAATGAAAACTAAGGTTATTTCAATTAAATTTGGTAGAATCTTTGAAATGGTAAACCATTAAGTCCAAATTGAAAGTGGATATATATCCCAAAAGAATTGTCAGGAGGGGAATAAAGGGAGAACTTTATTGAAAGAGAATTTATTGGAAGTTCAGTTACCGGATGGGAAGAAAAATATTGTAGAGAAATAATTAGAGAGATGCTTTTAGAAAAGATTGAGATACAAGTTAATGGAGTTTTATATTTTACCCATTTTGACTTGTGCTCTAATTTACGTAGTTAATGGTCAGTTAACTCTATTGGGTTGTTACAAAAGCATTTTAATGGAAAAGGAATTATAATCAAGAACGCAGTTTCATATCGTCTTAGTTGAAGACATAATACATGGCTTTGCCTCTCTCTCTCTCTCTCTCTCTCTCTCTCTCTCTCTCTCTCTCTCTCTCTCTCTCTCTCTAGCATTTTAATAGAAAAGGAACTATAATCAAGAACGCAGTTTCATATTGTCTTATTTGAAGGCATCTAATGCAAGGTTTTGTCTCTCTCTCTCTCTCTCTCTCTCTCTCTCTCTCTCTCTCTCTCTCTCTCTCTCTCTCTCTCTCTCTCTGGCATTTTAATGGAAAAGGAACTATAGTCAAGAACGCAGTTTTATATTCTTTTATTCGAAGTCATATATTGTACCATTAGTCTTAAAATCTCTCTCTCTCTCTCTCTCTCTCTCTCTCTCTCTCTCTCTCTCTCTCTCTCTCTCTCTCTCTCTCAATTTACAGTAACTAAACCTATATTTATTTACTTAATCTTTGTTTTCCTCCAAAATAAGTCTATGAATTCATAAAAAAAATGTTTATACACACACATACCACACACACACACACACACATATATATATATATATATATATATATATATATATATATGTATATATATATATATATATATATATATATGTATATATATATATATATATATATATATATATATATATATACATATATATATATATTTATATATATACATATATATATACTTATATATAAATATATATATATATATATAAATATATATATGTATATATATATATATATATATATATATATATATATATAAAATAAGTATATATATATATATATATATGTGTGTGTATATCAAAGTAATTGTATTAATTAATATCTACCTTCGAAGATTCTAGTTACGTAAAAGTAAAAATATATTATTCTAAATTAAGCAAATACATTTAATATTCGTTTACATAATTATTGAACGTTTAGATTCTCGCTGTCCTTGTTAAGTAGGCTTACTTTAAACAAATATATTTTCGTAAGGAATTTCCAAGGAGTTATCCAAACTAAACATAAACATTTAATAGCTTCCGATGGTACTTTCATGCATGCACTGTTAAAAAGTTGCATTAAAAACGGTAAAAAATCCTGGAATAAATGTTGCCAGGCATTTACCGTTTAAAAAACGGATATATTGATTTAAAGGAGTGATATAACAGTCCACAACCCGTAAAACATAATAATAAGGTACACTGTTAAAAAGAACTGTATTTTTAATCGCAAATTCTCCGTTGAAATATACTGTTCTCATCCGTATTTCAGTAAAACACAGGCTATGTAATTTTTACCCTGCTTTGTTATTATCTTTTACCGGTTGGAGACCGTAATATTACTCCTTTATGTCAAAATATCCGTTTTTAAAACGGTAAATGCCTGGCATCATTTATTCCAGGATTTTTACGGTTTTTTACGGGAAATTCTTAAGTGTGAGATAAAATTACTGTCGCTGTATTTTACTGAAATACGGCTGAGAACAGTATATTTCTACGGAGGTTTTCCGATTAGAATTGCGATTTTTTTTAACAGTGTACGTTAAAATGTTATCTTCCTTTTTTTCCTAAGTAATATCGTGCCATTTTACCCAAATCAAATTGCTTCGCTGACACCTGGCAACAGTTTGCCATCGTTAAAAGTTTGTGAAGTCGTTAAAAAACTTTTTATGCCTTATATATTGCACACCAGGGGCGCGTTCTATGTAGGAAGGTGAAAATGGAAAGTTAACAAAACGTGTCTCTTTTCGAGTGATAATTCAACTCAAATAAGACTACTTCTCACAGGGTGAGGAATTTCACTCTTGTCTGTACATATAATGTAATTTACTTATATCACTAATACAGCTGCTCTGAATAATTGTTGATCTTAATGGGCAGGTATTGAAGGAATATTGAAATTAGTTTTATACTGAATTGGGTGTTTTGTTATATATTCAAGAGCGATTTTATAAAATATTCATTTTGGTTGTTTGAAAAGAAATTTTAAAACAAAACTAGTTGTCATTGTCTTAATGAGACCATGGTTAGTGAATGTAAAATTTTAGTTATATGATTATATAATCAATAAATTGATTTCCTCCAGTGATCTTGATTCTACAGAGAGAAACTTAGTATAAGCATGCATGGGCAGAATTCAGCAATCTCCGTTTATTTAATTTTTAGCCTTTTTAAAGGAAGGGTGCAAGTAATCTCTGCGGATTTAATTTTTAGCTTTTTTGGACTTTCGACACAACCGTCGAGGTGAACGGACGGTAGTTCCAGAGCTCCGTCATTTGAGCTTGCTCGTGGTATTTTGCTGAGGATTGTGTATGAAGTGACAGTTAATACATCGGGCAAGGGATTTTTGATGTGGTGTAGTGTTTTTGAAAAGCAAAGTTTATGAGGTGTGAAAGGCAGATGCCGTACGGCCAAGGAAAAAACATGGCCTCGGGTGATGTTGACGTCACAAATAAGTTTTGTTAGACGTAAGATGAGTGGTTATTCCCCACCCCTTAGGAGACAGGACTCCATAGGGCTACTTTTCTCTTTTAGCCCTGACTATAGTGAAGTTTGTGATGTGGTTTTTGATATATTGAAAATTGATCATAATGATATAGTGGGTTTTCAACAATTAAGTAAAATAAAATTTGTCTTGAAATTTAGTAATTCTGTCGCTTTCCAGTCCTTTTGTGAAACTTACGACGAGAAAGAAGTTTATGTTGGAAATGGGAAATCTGTCAGAATTATAAACTTCAGCAGACAATATACATATATATCAATTCGCTATGCTCCCTTTGATATGGAAAATGACATTTTGGCAAGTATTCTCGGAAATTATGGGAATGTTTTTGGAATAAGGCTGAACAGGTTTTCACATGGGAAAGCAGAGGAATTGTTAAATGGCACTCGCACAGCAAGGATGGAATTGAAGCAGAGTATACCTTCGTCACTGAATATCCAAGGACATAATGTTGTCTTATACTATAGTGGACAAAAAAAAACATGCTACAAATGTGGTAGGGAGAATTATATGGTGGCTGAGTGCAGTTATGAACTGGATGGCAAATTAAACGTATATAGCAGCACTGATTTTCCTGATATTCAGGCTAAACGGAACAGGGCCTTTAATGTGGAATTAAGTAAGGGAACTGGAACGTCTGTGAATGACGACAATGGAGTGGAAGTCTGTCACCAGTAACGCTGAGGAACATGGAACGGAAAACAAAACTCAAGATAGCCAGCACGTATGTAAACTTCCAGGTAATATGACTTTGAAAGAAATACAACGAGCTGAAGAGGTAGAACTAGGGAAAGAGGAAGAACCACGCTTGAAGTACAATCAAGAGGAACCAGTTGAAGAAATAATTGAAGTGTTAAGTGGCAACCAGGAGGAAAAGGCCACGGAAACAACTATAGTGATAGCTGAAGTACATAGAGAGGATGTAGTTAGTGGTATAGATTCACAAAATTTTTCTCAGTTAAGCGTGAATGAAGACGACAAAGAAATGTGTGCTGCGTTAAGTAAGTTGAACGAGACAACAAATTGTAACGATGAACAGACAATGGATGTAATTGATGAAGTAACGGATTCAGAAGACAATTCAACTAGTGGTTGTTTAGATAATTCGGCAGTTGCTGAAGATAGCGGGAAGGAACAGCGGTGGGTGGTAAGAGTCAAAGGGGGTAAACTCAGAATGACAAAGAATAAAAGCAAGGAACTGACCAGAGTAAAGATGCGGAAATTGGTTGGATAACTGCCGACGTATTTATTTGCTTAACCCCTTTTTAAATATCATGGCTTTGATTGTTTCAACATTAAATATTATTGTGAGTTTTGTGGCCGAACAGAATATACACTGCATATATTTTCCATTTGTAAAATAGTTAAAATGTATTTCAATGGTTTAAGAGTAAATTTGAGGTTTTTGTTTTGTAGAAGGTAAGGAATGGAGGGAATTATTGATGTTAGTCATTAAAACTAAATGTAAAAAAGATAGGAACACAGTCCTTCTAATTTGTAATTGTGTATTGCATATGGATAAGCCATTTGCAGAAGCTTACTGAAAATGAGGAAGATTAAATTGTGAGATGGTTTGCGTCAATTTTGTATAAGGAAAAAATGAACTTGTTACAAAGGAATTCTTGTGTTCAATAACTTATTGGCAAAATGTAAATATTGTATTTTGTTATTTTAAATAAAAGTTAAAAAAAAATAGCTTTTTTAAAGGAAGGGTGCAAGTAATCTCTGTGGATTTTATTTTTAGCTTTTTTAAAGGAAGGGTGCAAGTAATCTCTGCGGATTTAATTTTTAGCCTTTTTTAAGGAAGGGTGCAAGTAATCTCTGCGGATTTAATTTTTAGCCTTTTTTAAGGAAGGGTGCAAGTAATATCCATGGATTTAATTTTTAGCCTTTTTAAAGGAAGGGTGCAAGTAATCTCTGTGGATTTAATTTTTAGCCTTTTTAAAGGAAGGGTGCAAGTAATCTCTGCGGATTTAATTTTTAGTCTTGTTAACAGAAGCGAAGTGACCTTCGCGCTTTAAAGGAAGCTTTGGGAACATTTTGAAGTCGGTGCTTCAAACGAAACCACCAGAACAATCAATTCTTAAATATGTTTATATATATATATATATATATATATATATATATATATATATATATATATATATATATATATATATATATATATATATATATATATATAATTTCCAAAATAAAATAGAAAAGGCCCTTTTTTTATTTCTTACGTGTATTGCAGTACATTTTCTCTAAACATAAGATACCTCCAGATTTGAGATTTGAGTCTGATTAAATGATACAAATTAAAACTAAGCTTCTTGGTCATAATATTACAACTTTTCTGTTTAGCTTTTCCTGCCTGATCGCAAAACCCTAAAAACCATATAACGGTCGAGGGAGATGACTTTCTCCATTATGTGAACTATTATTATATGAAAATATGATGAAAATGTTCCAAAATTATATAAAACGTATATAAAACTGTGTGTATTTTTATAGATTACACAATGACCAAGTACACAGATGATGGACGGAAGCTTTAAATTTCGCTGTGTAATATACAAAAATACACAGCTTTATACATGTTTTACATAATTGTGGAACCTTTTTAGCATTTTCAGTTCTACAAAAATTATGAATTTGTTGTAAATCGATTAAAATTCATCGTATTTTCCTGTTTATTTTCATTGAAATAGATATTTATTAAAAACACAATAAAAACCTAAACATAAATTCTATACATCGAGTCCTCATAAATATTCGCGTGTAATAAATACCTGCTATATTATATGATACAATATGAACTGTCTCTTATTACGCGAATTGAAACTTTTAATAACACATTCCTTTTATATCAAGGACTGCATTAGAATAGGTAAACATCCTCATCTTATCATGTTTGCACAGTGACAATACGAACAAATGTTTTCATCCCATGACGAGAGTATTTCTCACGTTCCGAAATACACATTTTTCCAAGAATAATTATGCGAATATTACATTCGCCAG
>NC_090735.1:16697445-16702445 GCF_036898095.1 Palaemon carinicauda
CAATCAGTCCCCTTTTCTTCTTCGTTCAGCCAATCACGTATGCTTCGTTGGCTCCGTTCACTTCGAATACAATTTTGCCACTTTTTGCCACTTTTAGCTTTTCGATTTCTAGCCATTATTAAATATCTCTCTCTACAAAAACGAACAATTTAGTGAATTGAGAAAAAAAAAAAACAGAAACAACCCTTTTGAAAAGATTGCAAGTTATAACGCACTAACCACTTTAGTAAAGGATAATTACTGCCAAAAAAAAAAAATAATAATAATAATAATATTAATAGCAATGATAAATCAGCTGGGCTATTTTCTCTGTTGGAGCCCTTGGGCTTATAGCATCTTGTTCGTCCAAATAAGGTTGAAGCATAGCTTGCAATAATAATAATAATAAAAAAATTCATCATCATCTCCCACGCCTATTGACGCAAAGGGACTCGGTTCCATTTCACCAGTCGTCCCTATCCTGAGTTTTCAATCAATACTCTCCATTCATCATATCATACTTCAGGCTTCATAGTCCTCAGCCATGTAGGACTGGGTCTTCCAACTCTTCTAGTACCATGTGGAGCCCAGCTGAAAGTTCGGTGAACTAATCTGTCTTGGGGACTGCGAAGAGCATGCCCAAACCATCTCCATTTACCCCTCACCATGATCTCATCCACATATATAGCACTTGATCTCATCCACATATGGCACCAGAGTAATCTTTTATATAGTTCCATTTATAATATTTAATGACTAAAATGTTAAGAAAACCAAATATCATAGCCAATTCCAATAACCGACTTAACTTTAGCAGTCTTCAACCAAACTATCTCCATCTGCCCTTCACCATGATCTCATCCACATATAGCATTTGAGTAATATCACTTATAGTTCCATTATTAATATTCAAAGGCAAAAATATCAAATAAAAGAAAATATCACAGCCAATTCCAATAACCAACTTAACTTTAGCAGTCTTCAATAAGCGGGAACAATATTCTCCCCCGAATTTAATTAACAACATCTGCTGGACCAATTGATCGCACCTTAGGCTACCTGCTCAAATGATTCGTATGGTTCAGTTCCCCTTTCTGTTCATCGGTTATAGCCGTCAGGAAATCAAGGAACAAGGGATTGGACATATGATCCCCTTAGAACATGAAGGCCTTATGGATTTGTAACTTTGAGAGAGAGAGAGAGAGAGAGAGAGAGAGAGAGAGAGAGAGAGAGAGAGAGAGAGAGAGAGAGAGAGAGATTTAAAAGTAAGCGGTTTACATGTATATATAGTATACAGTATATAATATATTAGTATGTATATATATATATATATATATATATATATATATATATATGTGTGTGTGTGTGTGTGCGTGTGTGCATACAATATACATACGTATATGCACATATGTATATGTATGTATAATTTATATACATATATATACACTGTATATATTTACTGTATATATATATATATATATATATATATATATATATATATATATATGTATGTATGTATGTATGTATGTATATATATACATATATATATATATTTACACACCCACACACACACACACACACACATATATATATATATATATATATATATATATATATATATATGTGTGTGTGTGCGTGTGTGTGTGTGTATGTGCACGTGTGTGTGTATGTTTATGTGTGAGTAAATCAATTTACTCTGCAATCATTATCTAAGAATCTTAGGAGAGGTAGATTGAAATTCAAATCATGATTAAAGGATTATTTCTTATAATACAATTAACAAATTAGAGGCGGAAATCATGAAAAACACATATACTGATTCTAACCACTGTTGTACACAAGAAGAATCTTCAGAGAGAGAGAGAGAGAGAGAGAGAGAGAGAGAGAGAGAGAGAGAGAGAGAGAGAGAGAGAGAGAGAGAGAGAGAGGAGTAAGCTACTCTACGCTTCTTGTAATATACAAAAAGTAGTAATTGGCTAAGTAAGAATTACAATGTTATTTGCTGTGAAATGTTATCAAATCTCAAAACTGTACTTTTTTAAAACTTTTTTTTCTTAACATGGAAGAAAGATCATAGTTTAAAATCCAGAGAGACCTATTATTTACTATCATTTTTACCTGCAATCCATTTAGCCTAGATTTTCGTAAAGCTTTAGTCTTAAATAAGCATAAATTCGAGACCTGCTCTTTTTTCATATTTTGAATTCTATTTCCATGATCATTGGAAAAGAACTATTGAACGAAGTTGTTCCATTATATATGTCTCTTTTTTAGAGATACAATTTAGCACATTATTATTATTATTATTATTATTATTATTATTATTATTAATCTTATTATTAGCTAAGCTACAACACTAGTTGGAAAAGCAAGATGCTATAAGCCCAAGGGCTCCAGCAGGAAAAAATAGCCCAGTGTGGAAAGGAAATGAGGAAATAAATAAACGATATAAGAAGTAATGAACTATCAAAATAAGATATTTCAAAAACATTAACAACATTAAAACAGGTATTTCATATATAAACTATAAAAGGACTAATGTCAGCCTGTTCAACATAAAAACATTTGCTGCAAGTTTGAACTTTTGCAGTTTTGAGATTCCTTTTGCCATATAGATGACCTTTGTAACCAATGTCAGTCAATCTCTTACTACGTATAACCTTTGGGAATCAGCATCAGTGTCAAGGGATATAAACTGTGTAACTTATTGAATCGAATATTTGTGATTCGTAATTCTGCACAATAAAAACATCAATTACGATGAAAAGTATTCATTCATTCATTCATTCATTCACACAAGATCATTCCAGTTCAATGTGAAATAAAGATCAACAAATTAATTTCCCTTTTGTTTAACGGGGTAAAGCATAAAAAACGTTGACGTAAACAAGACTTATTCATTTCTTAGGTCAGGCAGACGTCCATTCATTCCCATTAAAGTTTAATCATTTCCCTTTTCCACATTGACTCTATCCTGCATTGAAGTTAATTAACAATATCTAGTGAGCCGTCTGATCACACCTTTGGTGCACTCACCATTCAAAGGATTTACTGGCTTTCACTCCCCTTTCCGTCTGGCGGGATTTGCCGCCTCTGAGATCTGTAACCCGAGCTTATTAAGTGAAGCATTTTGATAAGTTATGTGATATAATTATGCAATGAAATAAGGGAGAGAAGGAGAATAAGCTGGTAATACTGAACGGAATGGGAAAGGTAGTTGCACGTTTATACGGTAATTCCTTATGGGCCAATCAGTAAAAGAGTAACCGAAATGGCAATGGTTGACTGTTTACGGGCAAAAGGTACAAGAGACAGAAACATCAATGATAGAAAATGGTAATTATCAAAATATGGTTGCAAATTAAATGGCGAAAAGCCTATAAAAAAAGGTAGTTTCTTGTAGTTTCTTGTATTGCCTGCAACCTCATCATCCTTGTGAAATAATCGGTCAACCTGCTGAGTCATCAGCAGCATTGCCTGGCCATTCATGGTCCTAGCTAGGGTGGAGAGGGGTCTTGGGCTCTGATCATATGTATATATGGTCAGTCTCTAGAGCATTGTCCAGCTAAGGCTTTTCCATTGCCACTTGCCTCTGCCATTCATCAGCGACCTTTACACCTTTAGATTGTAGAGGTAAAAGGCATAAGGAAACTATTTTGCAGTCGTTAAAGACGAGAGAGAGAGAGAGAGAGAGAGAGAGAGAGAGAGAGAGAGAGAGAGAGAGAGAATCGTCTAGAATAGTGGTCGATGACAAGTCATCAACTTTAATGTTTTGGAAATAGGACTTCTCCATATGGTGGAGATATGAGATGGGTTTAAGTCTATTGAATTTCAAACGAATGTATACTACATAGTCATTATGAAGTTTAACGAGATAAATCCATGCAATATAGCACTTGGTGAAACCATAAATGTGAGGTTTTTGTACCAGAAGAGACTAAGTAATAGTATTTGTTGCAGAAAGAAAATCACGTGAGTTGTTGTTGTGGCCTGATTGGTAACGTCTCTGCCTGGTGTTTGCCAGTCGGGGTTTCGAGTCCGGCTCAGTCTCGTTAGTGCCATTTGTGTCTGCAACCTTACCCTCTTTGTGAACTAAGGTTGAGGGGTTTTGGGGAGCCTATAGGTCTATCTGCTGAGTAATCAGAAGGCATTGTTTGGTCAGTCTCTAGGGCAATGTCCTGCTTGAAAGGGCAATGTCTCTGTACTTTACTTATGCCATTCATGAGCGGCCTTAGGAACCTTTAAAAGGAAGATTGAGTTGCTAGGTGGTGTTTGAAGTTATGGAAAAGACCACATATGTATTGATTCTAAGAATCTCGAGTTGAATCTGAAAATAGTTAAATAGGAAAGAGTGGTAGTGTTACATCATTAGTTATAAGAAAGGATTGAATAGAAGAGAAAAAGTCAGAAAATGTTAGAAACTTGGTATTCTTAAGTTTAGTAAACTGAGATATTGTAATGATTAAGATGGATAATATTACCAAAAAAAAAAAAAATCCTTGATTGAAAAAGAAATAGATCTTTGTTTGGATGAAATAGAATTAAATGTTCGCGAAGTGTAGTTTTAGAATCATAATATTGTAAAATCAGTAGACAAAAAATATGAAACACTAATAAAAAATATTTGGAGACAGAGGAGAAAGAATCTAAGGCAGATAGATTTTTTTTTTTTTTTTAGGAAAAGCGTAGGGGAAATGGAAGATTTAAAATAGACAGGGTGTCAGAACAAAAGATAGTAAAAGATAGTAATGGATGCATTTGGAAGTATTGTTGTTGTACGTGGTAGAAGAGGGAGAGATTTGGAGAGGTTACTGAAAATTTTACAATTGTCTCAGAGCTGAGTGTTTTGAATTCATTAAAAGGCAAGGGCAAGAGTATGAATGCAAAAGTGCTTAATATTAACGAGATATAATTTAGAAACTATGTTTTAACGGCAACAGTTTAATGAAATTAGATTTTTTAGCAATGCAAAAAAATTACATGTTTTTTTGGATAAAGGTAAATATGCGAAAGTAACGAAT
>NC_090735.1:16707445-16717445 GCF_036898095.1 Palaemon carinicauda
TATATATATATATTATTAAAGCTTAATAATTTGTCACGTAAATTATTTTGTCATTTTTGTCTAGTTCGCCCTTACGTACTTTCATAACATTAACTATGTTATCATTGTTTGAAGAGTTATTTTGTTTGTACTTATTCATCCTTGCCGGAGTGTAGTTTAGTCTTCTTTGAAAGTTAGAATTTGTTTTAATATTAGATTCACTGGCTCTGTGTAACCGTAAATGATTACTCTCTAAACATCTCCAATATTCCGTAAGTTGATCCAACAAGAATTATTCATTACATGTTATTACTTTAATCTATTATTTAAGTATTGTTTCGTTTAAGCTTTGTTTTATGTGGTGGTTTGGTTTGTGTTTACACGGTAAATTTATTTGTATATATTTTGTTAGTCTATTTACATATTACATATAAATGGTTTTATTAAAAAATATAAGTTAGTTTTCCTATAGTTTTTGTCGCTTTTATTATATATCAATTTTTATTAGCGGACTGAGTCCCTTTAGACAGATTCAGCATAGTTAGCAGTAGCGTAACAATATATGAGTATGTGTGTGTGTGTGTGTGTGTGTGTGAATATATATAGTATACCATTATCAAAATTATCATTAAGAAAAATGCTAAACATCAGTATTAAAATCTGTATCATCACATGTCATGAAATGCCTTTAGAGCATGACATGCATAGCAACTGGTATCATATATTTATATACATCAACGTAACTTTCACTATCTGATATTAATGTGTCATCATCTCCTCCGACGCTTATTGACGCAAAGGGCCTCTTGTTACATTTTGCCAGTTTTCTCTATCTTGAGTTTTTAAATCAATGCTTCTCCGTTCGTCATCTCCTACTTCACACTTCATGGTTCTCAGCCTTGCAGGCCTGGGTCTTCCAACTCTTTTAGTACCTTGCGGAGCCCAGTTAAAAGTTTGAACTAGTCTCTCTCGGTGGGTGCGAAGAGAATGCCCAAATCATCTCCAGTTACCTCTCACTATGATCTCATCCACATATTGCAGTCGAGTAATCTTAGTTTCTTTTCTAATCCTATCCTGTCCTTTAACTCCCAATATTCTTCTGCGGGCTTTGTTTTCAAATTTATTAAATCTGCTGGATATAGTTTCATAGTCATGCCACGAGTCTTGTCCATACAGTTACACCGATCTCGCTAAACTGATATATATCCTGATTTTTACATGTAATTACAGGCGATTTGAGTTCCAAATTTTACTTAATCTAGTCATTGTCTGATTTGCTTTTTTTCAACCTTTCATTAAACTCAAATTCTAAAGATCCTATATTAGAGATCATAATTCCTAAATATCTAGATGATTCCAAATCATTAATCCTTTCTCCTTCTAATGATATTTAATCTTCCATTGCATATTCAGTTCTCATCCTTTGTCTTTCATCTATTTATCTTGAGCCCAACATAATGTGATATTCTGGTAAGCAAGCTCTGTCCTGTGGTGTTCTTCTAATAGGTACAGCGTCGTCAGCATTCTCTAGGTCAGCTAATTTCCTGTTACCGGTATAGTCCAATCCTTCTCCACCTTCCCCAACTGTTCTATGTATTACAAAATCCATGAGGAGGATAAACATTGGTGACAACACGGATTACTCCACTGTTCACTGGAAATTCATTTGATAGGTCTCCATTAACATTAACTTTGCACTTGCTATACACAGACTTAAACAAATTAACATATTTAAGAGGAACTCCATAACAACGCAGGACTCAATACAAAATTGGCCGATACACATTATCAAAGGCTTTTTCATGGTCCACAAATACCAGTAAAAGTGGATGTATATGTTCTACACATAGCTTTACTACATGTCTTAACATAAAAATTTGGTCAGTACAACTTCTACCTTTTCTAAATCCTGCATGTTCATAAATCCTGCTTGTTCATCTCGGTTTTCATCAATCTTTCTCTCTAGTCTCTTCAGAATGAGCTTACTATATATTTTCATGACAACTGACATAAGTGCGATGCCTCTGTAGTTATTGCAATCAGTTAGATCTTCTTTTATGCCATTTTCAAAAACACTCCTAACTCCCATTCATCAGGCTTTGCCTCTTCACACAACATTCTACAAAATAATCTTAAGTATCCTGGGATTCGCTTAATTTTCGGCCTAAAACACACTGAATTCATTCATGGGCACATAAGGTTTTCCTCAGCCTCAGGTATATCAATATCTCCTATTCATGACCTTACTAAAGTGTTCCATTCAAAGTTGTCTTTTTTCATCTTCTGTTGTTATAACAGAAGATGAAGAAGGGTATAGGCTTCTTCTTCTTTGCCCCAGTAGAGATTTCATTAATAATTCTGAGCAATTCTTACACCATAGCCACTCCTTGAATTCATTGCTTAGTCAGCCTCATCTGCTTTCCTGTCTAAATATTCTCTCCAGTCATTCATGGCTTTTCTTTTAACTTCATTATAAATACTGGAATACTTAGCATGCTCTACCTTGTAATTTTCATTACTTCCTCGAAAATTTTCAACAATAAATTTCTTTCTTTGTCTCCATTTTAAAGTATCCCAAGTATCATTTGATATCCATGGTACTCTCCTTGTAACTGCATACCCCAAAACTTAACTAAAACTGACAGATATATGTTCTTAATATCACTCCATTCTTCATTGTCTGCTCTTCGTCTCTGCAAGTCTTTTATGACTGCAAATCGATTCCTGCATTCAATTTCAAAGGTTTCTGTGCTTATCTTCTAGATTCTAGAAGTTTACTTGTATCAAATCTAGGTAACCTACATTTCTGTTGGGCGCTTTCAGTTGGTGATCACTAAAAATGTCTGCACCTCTATAACTTCTTATATTTCTCAGTCCTCCTATGAGATCTATTTTGATTTTTGTAATTGCTACATAGTGAAGTCCATATATATTTGTGGATGTCTTTATGATGGAAAAAGTATCTCCAATAACAAGATTGTTTGTTGAAAAAAACCTATAAAGTCGGCCACCTCTTTCCTTTGCAACTTCGCCAAGACCCTCAACACCCACCACATTCTCTATACCTTGATTATGCCTTCTAACTTTAAGCATTGAAGTCGCCAATCACAATTTCATATCTCTGGAATCTCATCTTTTATTCTGCAGTTATTCATAGTATTCATCTTTCCCTTTTTTTCAAGGGAATCATTTGTTAGTACATAACAAACTATAATACTCATATTGCACTGCTTTGATTTTAACTTTGCAAGTAACAATCTACTATTTACAGCTCTCCATTCCGTTAATGCCTTTTTTCCTTTTGTGTCCCTTCTCTTTTCAACTCTGGTCTTCCTGAGTAGATATATATATATATATATATATATATATATATATATATATATATAATTTATATGTATATGTATATGTATATATATATGTATATATGTATATATATATGTGTGTATATATATATATATATATATATGTGTGTATATATATATATATATATGTGTGTATATATATGTATATATGTATATGTATATGTATATGTATATATATGTATATATATGTATATATATGTATATATATGTATATATATATATGTATATATATATATGTATATATATATATATATATATATATATATATATATATATTTATATATATATATATATATATATATATATATATATATATATATATATATATATATATATATATAATGTTGCATTGGTCTAAGAGTTTTACCAATCCCTTTGCAATGTGTTCCAGTTAGGACCAAGATATCTGAACTATATTTCATAAATTCATTCTCCATTTGCTGTAACTTCCCAATCTGATTCATGGTTCTAACATTCCAGTTACCAATTTTCAATTTTGTTTAGCATTTATAAACCGGGAGATTCTTAGCACCCCGCTACGACCGGGACTGAGGCTCATTCTGTCATTTTCGCGTTCCATTGACTGACTAAATTCATAGAGGATTCATGGCTAAATTCATCAAAAGGTGGTCAGTTCCTTGTGATGCGCAGTGCCTATCTAACTAAGGCAAGCGACTCCTGCCGGTCCATACTAATTCCAGCTAGATCATCCGCCCGGCATCAGGAATAAAAGCCGAAAAGACTATCTTGTCTGTCACTTTAAACCCAATTCGTCACCCTGCAGCCATTAACCTCATAGAGATTTAGGGTAGCATTTCCTTCACACCCAAAGTTCTTGTTAATCTACCAAGTTGCTCATCTGCCTGTATAACCGTTGGGAAACCTGTATAATATACAAAATATTTATCAGTTACTAAAATTCTATGGGCTTCTCACATATGTTAAGTTTGCCGCAGGATAGTTTTGCGTTTACTTTCTTCGCCTCACCGAAGAGAAGGTAAAATTTTAACCGATTTGTTGATTTAAATGGGCATCATTGATGACCAGTAGGTAATTAGAGTAATTATCACTTGAAATTATTACGTAGGCATATTTTAATATCATTGATTTCATTTATGTACTAAGTCTGCATAAGATATTTAGAAATTTGTCTTTTTTTAAGGTATTTTAGTTTTGCTTTGTCCTTCAAAGAGGGTATAGTAAAAAGATTAGAAAGCAAATTTCTCTTTAATATCAATCATATTTTTTTCTGAATGTATAGAAATATATAATGAACCATTGGAAACGTCCATGCATGACAATTTGCAGGACTGGGGGTTCGAATCCCGCTCAAGCTCGATAGTTTCTTGTAGTGTCTGCAACCTCTCCATGCTTTCAAGCTAAAGATGGGGTCTTTGGGGGAGCCTATAGTTCTAGCTTATGAATTATCACCATCCATTACCTTGCCCTCCCTGGTCCTATCTTGGGTGGAGAGAGGGACTTTGGTTCTGATCCTATGCATATAAGGGCAGTCTCTAGGGCATTGTCCTGCTAACCAGGGAAATGTCACTGTCCTTTGACTGCCGTTCATGAGTAGCCTTTTAAAAGGAAAAATATTTTAATTTAGTCAGAGGCGCTTTTCCCATATGGTAATAAGTCATTTCTAAATTAGTATCCCCTACGCGTTGACTTTCATTAAGAGAGAGAGAGAGAGAGAGAGAGAGAGAGAGAGAGAGAGAGAGAGGGGCCGGTTCTTTTATTACCCCATTCGCAAATATTTGCTCATGCCAGCTATTTGTTTACAAGATGTTTACCGAGAGAAGACTGTCTTCATCATTGTTATTGCTGTATTGGAATACATGCCAGGAGATTGTTATTGCGTCAAATTGAGAGAGAGAGAGAGAGAGAGAGAGAGAGAGAGAGAGAGAGAGAGAGAGAGAGAGAGAGAGAGCATATACTCACAGCGAATCCCTTTACGCTAGTGTTTGTTTTTCCCGTCATATTTTATGATTTTGGAGTATATTTATTGCAGGAATCGGTTACGGTTGAAACGAAAGATTAAAGCAATTTTAAAAGGCAACAGAGTATTTGAAGACTATAAAGTGTCATGTTTATCTGTCCTTAAGGGAGAAATTGAAACGGAACATAAAGTAATAAAGCACTCTTGAGAGTGCAGACTTCAGACACTGCGGTTTTTTGTTTTTTTCTGGAAACCAGCTTGCCTTTCCCAGAATCAATTTAGACCGTAGGCGTATTTGAAGTGTGTGTGACAACCATGTACGAACTTGGGTTTAAGGTTAGGGTTAATTCGGTCACGCTTTGGCTCGACCTTGACCTTGACCTTTGATCTTGGGCTTTCAAAATTTAATGACCTTCATGTCTCAGCATAACTATTAATCCCTAAAAGTTGTAATCAGGATACTGGTCACAAACGGACAAACAGGGGCGAAAACAATAACTCTTCCCAACTTCGTTGGCGGAAGAAATGATGAAAATGGTGTTTGTTTAGGAGGGGATATTTGTATGTCTGTCATTAACGTAATAATTAAGAAATATTCAAATAGTATGAATTGAAAAAATAGATGTCCACATGTTAAAAAGAAGTATGTTTTGTTGCCATCATATATTCCCGGTAAAAAAAAAAAAGGCCGGAATATGCACATTACAAAGAATTAACGCAACGCCTCCAAATTTTTATAATCATATATATAAATCTGCAAATTGTTAGAAATTCCATTAACTAACATACTCGCCAATCCTTGTAATGGTTTTATCATAAGTAAACTTCTATGTTTTAAAATGATTCCAATCTTTTCTGATCTCGCCGACAATGTTATTTTCATCACAGTAAAAGGTTCTTGATTAAGATTTCACCGCGGACACCTTGCTTGAAGTTTTAATTGGTTCTTTAAGACAGTTGAAGAGTATTATTATTATTATTATTATTATTATTATTATTATTATTATTATTATTATTATTATTATTATTATTATTATTATTATTATTATTATTTGCTAAGCTTCAACCCTAGTTGGAAAATCAGGATGCTTTAAATCCAAGGGCTCCAACAGGGAAAATAATTTGTCTAAAGAATTATCAAGTCCCCCTTAAAGCGTATTGTATTTAATCATTATAAAGAAAGTCTTTCAGTACTCATGAAGAAAAGAATAATACGGTAAAAATTAAACTTTGATACAATAAAAATTGAAATAGATACTTTGATATAAGGTGGAACCTTGGGTACATATGATTTATTCATGCAATTAGAACATCGCAGGCAAATTTACTTTCACTCTCCTAATAGGTCATCTTCCTCGTTTGTATGCTTTTGAAAACCAGTTAAAAATTCTGATAGCATTACCGAACTATTCTTAATTCTTATGAAGAAGAGTTTTCGTTTTTTGGTAGTAATTTTTTTTCTCCCTTTTTTTTTTAGACATTACCAGAGATAATTCTGTTAGAGCAATAGACGAACACAGGAACGCAAATATACAAGGGGAGAGTCGGAGGTGCAGTGAAAGTGTCATTTGCCAGCGATATAGATCAAAGCTTAATAATAAAAGGAAAAATATTTCTTGAAAATGGAATACTCTTAAAGGCTAAGAATTTGAATATATCGCTTTATGCTTATTATTTTGAAAAGGAAAAATATAAAAATTGCATATAGGTATAACTCCTCATTTAAATAATGACAATATAATGATATAAACGGTCAGAATTCAATTTATTTTTGTTCAGAATTTAATCTTTTTCATTTAGAAAATTACAATTTAACATGATATACAACGTTCAGAATTTAATTTATTTTTTAGCTCAGAATTTAATTTATTTTTTAGTTCAGAATTTAATTTATTTTTTAGTTCAGAATTTAATTTATTTTTTAGTTCAGAATTTAATTTATTTTTTAGTTCAGAATTTAATTTATTCTAGTTCAGAATTTAATTTATTCTTGTTCAGAATTTAATATATTCTTGTTCAGAATTTAATATATTTTTTATTCCTGAAAGGTATAGGGGTAATGTGCGTGAAAACAAAATACGATCTTGAATGGATTAAAATATTTTATTTTAATAGTTCATTACATCTCAGATCGTATATTTATATCCTTATTTCGTTTCCTCACTGGGCTATGTTTCTATGTTGGAGCCTTTTGGCATGTAGCATCTTGCTTTTCCAACTAGGGTTGTAGCTCAGTTAGTAATGATAATAATTATGATAATGATAATAATAATAATGATGATAATGATGATAATAAGGATAATACAAATAATGTTAGAACTGATTATAGATTTAACTATTAAAAACAAACAAAGCAATCCATACTAAAGACTTAATTAGAAGTCTAATGTATCACATTTCCTTGTGAGTCCGCTTTTTTTTTAATATGAAAGTATCATCTCCAATCAAGATTTAACTTTTTAGTTTTATACTTATTCGATGGTTATCGCATGTTAAATGTGATTTTACTAGTGTATATGTGTATGTATATATATATATATATATATATATATATATATATATATATATATATATATATATATATATATATTTGTATGTATGTGTATATATGTATGTATATATGTACATGTGTGTATATATGTTGATATGTATGTATAATTATGTGTATATATATGTAATATATTTGTGGAGAAAGTAACAAACGCTTCTCTCTCTCTCTCTCTCTCTCTCTCTCTCTCTCTCTCTCTCTCTCTCTCTCTCTTAAATAAGTTAAGTGGTGATTGCTGTATTTCTGCAATATGATCTCTGTAAAGGTCGTTTTAAAAATGAGATAGCGGCATTTGATGATCCTCGTAAAGACTCATAAGAATATTTCTATAGTGTGCTTGATTTTAGCACTGCAATTACAGAATTCAAAATCGTTTCTAATAGCACGTCTAAGCTTTTTAATTTTTTTAGATTTAGCAAGTATTTGAAGATTGGTGAAAAGAGCTTTCATATACACGGAAGTTAGCGAATTATTGATACTAGCGGAACCCGTTCATCTTGTTCCTAACCTATACATGTTTGAATGAAATGGTCCGAGATTAATTCTATAATCTAGGTTATGGAAATTGATAGAACTTAATTTTTTGTTTATTTAAAAAAAAAGTCAGGTGCTTAAGACAAAATTGGGAAAACTATATAAGATGTGCTTTGGTTAAGTAATCAAAGTCTAATGTAAATTTGTAAAAGTATACCATGAAATTATTTCAGTTTTCTTTAAAGCGTGAGAGAGAAAATAAATAACACACGCTATCGTATCAATCAATATATAGATGATTATATAAAAAGTTTAGTGCAGGTGTGAGAGGCGAGTAGCAGTGAGTAGTTGAATCCACTGTAGAATCTAATAGCTGGACAGATATTTGATCAAATATACCAGAAAATAAATTACAGGAAGAGAAAAGTAGATACTCACTGAAAAAATTAACCTCATTAAACCATGTGATAAACAGAAGTTCAGTAATATTAACCATTCGGCCAAAAATTGATTTTTTTTTTTTATTTCCTTGACGAGAAGATTCTTATATGCGAACAATATATAATATATATTTTTGTTGGATATGTAAATTACATATTCTAATTACTAATCTTGTGGAAGCTGATTTTTCTCTCAGTATTTATCCATGTCAATACAACATTACAAAAGCAATGATGAAAAGACTTTTTTGTTTGGTATTTTTTTTAGTTCCTAATAATTACTTTGATTTCTTGTTCCATCAGAACACGTTTCTTGTTATTGTTAATCGTCTAGTAAGTCCTCCATTGGGTAGCTGATCTCATCTCTCTCTCTCTCTCTCTCTCTCTCTCTCTCTCTCTCTCTCTAATCGTCTAGTAGGGCCTTCATTGGATAGCGGATCTCTCTCTCTCTCTCTCTCTAATCGTCTAGTAGGTCCTCCATTGGTAGCGGATCTCCTCTCTCTCTCTCTCTCTCTCTCTCTCTCTCTCTCTCTAGTAGGTCCTCCTTTGGGTAGCGGATCTCTCTCTCTCTCTCTCTCTCTCTCTCTCTCTCTCTCTCTTTTATCAAAGAAGTTGTACCTCGAATATATAACCATTCCCAAATTTGTGTGCGGATAAATAGCTATGATGAATAATAGACATAATCATGCTATTAATGACGCATGTCATAAATATCAAACACGAAATGCATGTGTAATTATACAACTATTTATATAGAATCTAAAAAAAAAAAGAAAATGACCCAAACACGAAATGTTCAATCTTCAAAACGTGTTCTCAGTCCCTTGCTTTGTTCCAACAAGAAAATTCTACGAGGTTACATCTCCCCACGTCCGACTGGTCTAACCAGCTCCCGAAAACTGTATTCTAATCTAACTTTTAATAGCGTTATCGTATCGCATTTTATCGCGGCCGAAAAGGGGAATTTACTGGAAAAGTTCCGACAACCGTTGTCTGTAGCAGCTGATATGGTCACGGCATCTTCGTCGTTCTGTGTCATAGCCGAGGCTGGGTTCCTAGTAACGAGGTTGTCTCTCGTGGTAGCTGATATCCGCTGAGGATTTTAACTTCTGGTTTTTATTTTGTGATCGTGAAGAAGTTGGAAGTAATATTAATTTTCAGGTTTTTAGTTCGAATTACTTTAATATTTCATCTTTGTAAATTTAGTTAGTTATCAATAGCTATGAAATCAATTTGAATCAAACTTACAAGTAGCAAT
>NC_090735.1:16722445-16732445 GCF_036898095.1 Palaemon carinicauda
ACTTATATATATATATGCACACACACACACACACACATATATATATATATATATATATATATTAAAAAATAATGAAAATAAATTGCAAAATTATATAACCTCTTAATAATTTCGTATTGCAATGACGTAGTTTATAATGTCTTTTCTAATGCGTGCACTTCCCTTGACTTATAAAAAGAAAATCTGAAAGAAAGTCAATCATGTGAAACCAGGTTCCCTATCTCTTTTATTTCGTTCACTTTGAAGTACTATTTCATATTTTTCACTAGTCATAAGTTTTTTTTTTTTTTTGGGGGGGGGGGGGGGGGGCGGTGTGAGGGGACATGGTGTCACTAATTACAAACTGGTTCTCCAGCTTTTCTTCTCTCCCCTCCTTCCTTCTTCCCGATCAAATAAGATTGGTTACTCAACTAATATGTATACACACCATATACATTGTAATCATGAATGCATGTATGCATTTAAACACTTAATATCTTGAAACCTGTGTAACATAAACCTACTTACTTGCAATATAATATAAATTTATTGAACTGTCCAAACCCATAAACGTTAATACATATGTAAGTGAATTACTTAATAGTTGAAATAACAATTACTAGCTATTTGAATATATAAAACTTCATTTTACTACGTAAGTATATAAGTTCTTAACGCTATAGCATTTTATGCTTGTGGTGACCAATGTGGTAACGTCCATGACTGGTGATTGTCGGATGGTGTTAGTCCCTCTCAAACTCGTTAGTTACTTTGGTCGCTGCAACCTCATTATCCTTGTGAGCTAAGAATGAAGGGTATGCGGGAGCCTGTAGGTCTACCTGCTGAGTCATCAGCAACCATTGCCTGACCCTCCTTGGTCCTAGCTTGGGTGGAGAGGTTGTGTATATGGTCAGTTTCTATGGCTTTGTCTTGCTTGATGGGGCAATGTCACTACCCCTTGCCCCTGCCATTCATGAGCGACCTTTAAAAACTACTTAGCTATTTTGTGCCCACTTGACCTACCAAGGTCCCGAAAACTGTTTTCTAATCAAACTTTTAAAAGCGTTACCATATCGCCTCTGATCTAGGCATAAAAGGAGAATTTACAGGAAAAGTTCAAACAGGCTGTTTTCTGTAGCAGCTGATATGGTCGTAGCTATAGTACCTACTGTATAGCTGTTGCTATGTCGTTCGCTTCCATAGTAGAGGACGATTATGCCAGATCGTTGGTGCCGTAACAACGATTTGGTCTAACGTCAGAGCCGATAAGACCTTTACTGGCGGTTTTTTTTTTTTTTTTAGCGCTGAAACTTTTGTATCTCAGCGTGAGGATTTTTATCTTCATCGTTTGAGTCATTATTATTATTATTATTATTATTATTATTATTATTATTATTATTATTATTATTATTAGCTAAGCTTCAATCCTAGTTGGAAAAGCAGGATGCTATAAGCCTAAGGGCTCCAACAGAGAAAAATAGCCCATTGAGGAAAGGAAATAAGGAAATAAATAAGCGATATCAGAATTAATGAACATTTAAAATTTCAAAAGCATTAACAGCATTAAAACATATATTTCCTATATAAACTATAAAAGAAACTTATGTCAATCTGTTTTATATATAAAAAACATTTGCTGCAAGTTTGAACTTTTTTTTATCAGTTCTTTGTATTCAATGATCCCGAGGATGGTGGGATAAGAACAGTTGGGAATGATAAATATAAAGGAAATCTCAAACAGATAGAAACACAAATAAACTAGTATGTATCAAGCAAACTATACTTGGACTGTTCTTTTGAGACCTATAAAGTATGAGAATTCGAATGACAAAGTCTGTAGATTCGAGAGTCGAGAGTTCCAATAGAACCAGACAATTTAGAAGAATAGACGAATACATTATAATCAGACATTAAAATGAAAATCGAGAATTTATGAAAATCAAATGCTTCCTATTGTTTGGTTTGCCCAAAATAAAGAACAAAATTAACAGAAAGTAATTCTAATGGTGAAATAAAGGAGAGAAATCTTAATAAAAAGTAAGAGCGTTGAATGAAAAAAAAATTATAACTTTAATGAGCAACTTAGAAATATAAGTTAATTTTCCTTATTTATTTCTTACCTCACGACTCCTTAAAAACTCCTTGCTAAAGGATTTCGAACAATAAGAAAGCTATAACCAAGGTATATACCTTGGCTATAACTAGACAATAATTGTTTTTCAATAAGGTATATACATACATATATATATATATATATATATATATATATATATATATATATATATATATATATATATATACATATATGTATATATATGTATATGTATATATGTATATATGTATATATGTATATATATATATATATATATATATATATATATATATATATATCTTTATCTATATATATATATATATATATCTTTATCTATCCCTATCTATATCTATCTATCTATCCATCTATCCATCTATCTATCTATCTATATATATATATATATATATATATATATATATATATATATATATATATATATATATATATATATATATATATATATATCACACTCACTCGTATATATAAAGAAAAAGTATTCTCTACTAAACTGACATTATTGGATACCAAAATTGGATAGCATATAAAATTTCAACCGAAAAAAAAGAAAATCGCAATACTGCAAATACTCGAAGAATCAAAGGGTGCAAGAGAGATGACATCCACCTAATGAAATCACAAAAAGTTTGAGCAAAACTTTATATTGGAGATTGTCGGAGCAAATTCTACGAATCCATGATAAAATGTCCCCAAAGCCTTCGGGGAAAATCTTATTCCAAATTCATGCAAAAAGAAACTCTGTTCTGTCGGATATCTTTCTTGTAAATTTGCAAAACTAAATTTGCAAAACTTTCCACTTGTTTTTGACAATCGTGAGATAAACTGAAATATCAAAATCTGTTTTTTTTTTTTTTTTTTTGAATTATTTATAAAAACTGAAATATTGAAATTGTAACACCATTAAGCTGATATATTGAAGTCGGTGGTATTCTATGGATTATTTCTAGTTTTTATTGTACTGTAAATTGTAGCTTCTATTGGAATTTATTTATGCCACTAGAGGCAAGTAATACCAAAAGTTAAAATATTTAATAATACAGTATTATTGTAACTCAGTGTTATGAAGCTAACGTGATACTACTGATGGTTAGCTAAATCCCAGCTTCACAGTTTTAATAAATAGTTTCCATAAGTTATTGCAGAATTCGAATATAATTCTTTATACGTTTTTATAATAATTTCTCTCACAAAGACTATAATTCTTTATGCGGTTCAATTATATTTGATTTGTTTTTGCCGAAATATTGAGCGAGTATGAAATACCGCGGAATACTGTGATACCATCTCGCCAATTTCACCGTTGTCTGTTTCATCCCGAATTCCACTCGGCACGAAGCTTTCAATGAAGCTCAGAATACTTCGCTTTTTTTTTTTTTAACCCACTCGAAAAGGAGAAATTGTCCTAAGGAAATTCACGAATCGACGTAGAAAATATATTTTCAATTGGCAAAGTCAAATCCGGTTTGCTTGTGGGTCTTCGAGAAATTGAATTGGCTCTTTGGCGTTATTTTCACTCCAAGAAATAGAGCGATCGGAGAGTAGTTATTGGACTTGGCGGAGAGATGTAATTATATCTTAGATCAATCTCTAGGGGACTGTTATTACATTAGTAATTTATTCGCTTTTGTGTGTACTTAGAAGGTTTTGGAGGATATTAATGGGCTCCATATTCACTGAGCTTTTTGTAATACAGTTCTCTCTCTCTCTCTCTCTCTCTCTCTCTCTCTCTCTCTCTCTCTCTCTCTCTCTCTCTCTCTCTCTCTCTCTATATATATATATATATATATATATATATATGTATGTATATATATATGTATGTATGTATATATATGTATGTATATATATGTATGTATATATATGTATGTATATATATGTATGTATATATATGTATGTATATATATGTATGTATATATATGTATGTATATATATATGTATATATATATATATATATATATATATATATATATAACTTATAATTTTCACTGAAAGTAAAAGATAGTCTTCATCACCGAAAAAACTGTTTACCTTTCTCGAGTTTACTGTACATTATTCTCAAAATAAACTCTAAATCTTGCCTTTGCTTAATTACTAGAAACACTGTTTTCATAAGGTATTGAAGAATTCTTATATAATTCTTTAAGTTCCTATAGTTATTATTTCTTTCATAAAGATTCTAATTCTCTATTTCTTTACTTTTTATTTATTTATTTTATTTCTTTTTTGCTGAAATATCGCAGGAAAATGTGATACCACCTTGCCAATTTCACCGTTGTTTGTTTCATTCCGAATTCCGCTCGGTACGATTTCAATATAGCCGAGAATACTTCGTTTTTTTTTTTTTTTTTTTTTTTTTTTTTAAACCCACTTGATAAGGGGAAATTGGCCAAAGTAAATTTACGAATCTACGCAAAAAAGAAAAAAAAATATTTTCAATTGGCAAAGTCAAATCCGGTTTGCTTGTGGGTCTTCGAGAAATTGAATTGGCTCTATGGCGTTACCAATTCGCTATAGTGAATTGGAGAGGACTCTAAGAAATAGAGCGATCGGAGAGTAGTTATTGGACTTGGCGAAGGGATGTAATTGTATTTTGGATCAATCTTTACGGGAATGTTATTACATTCGTAATTCATTAGCTTTTGAGTACTTAAAAGGTATTGGTCGAAATTAGCGCACTCCATACTCTCCGATATTTTTTTTTATTATAGACTAGAATTAAGTGGACCGGTCTCTCTCTCTCTCTCTCTCTCTCTCTCTCTCTCTCTCTCTCTCTCTCTCTCTCTGTATGTATATATATATATATATATATATATATATTTATATATATACAATGTATTTTACATAAATATGCATAAATATGTATAATTATACACACACACATATATATCTATCTATCTATCTATCTATCTATCTATCTATATATATATATATATATATATATATATATATATATATATATATATATACAGTATATATATAATGTGTATATATATATATATATATATATATATATATATATATATAGATTTGAACAACACTTTACACCATAAATTGACGTGTTTAATAGGAAACTATTCTAATCCCAATAGAAATGGGACGTGCCAACGGCTCAATCCACTTGTACTCTGTCATAGATTGGCGTTGTTTTAGCTACTCAGAAATAGGTCTACATACGAGTAGGCTTAGTCAGGTTGCTTAAACCAACAAGATCTCTGATAGCTGTTTTCATGGATATAGAATTCAACTTTATTCATCGTTTCAATTTCTCTTATCTTCCTTCATTGTTCTGGTGTCCCTGTCCTTATAAATATTTAAATGAATTCTTATGAAATCTCTCTCTCTCTCTCTCTCTCTCTCTCTCTCTCTCTCTCTCTCTCTCTCTCTCTCTCTCTCTCTCTTTGTTACGGTTTCGGTAGGACGTTTACCTGGTAATACTATGGCGAGAAGTTCAAGTCCCGGACTAGACGAAGGAAACCAGATAGAAACGTTCAGGAAAATTAAGATTCTCTGTTGACCTGAGCAGTAAGTTAGGTACCTAGTTGTTAGCCGACCGTTGCGGGTCGCAGCTATGGTGGAGAGAGATAAAAAGAAGAATTCTGTATGTGATGTTACTGTCTCCAACAAGGAATAAACGGGATGGCCTGGACGAAGTAAACCTCCTGTTTAGGTGGCGAAACCATTCAAGAAATTCTCTCTCTCTCTCTCTCTCTCTCTCTCTCTCTCTCTCTCTCTCTCTCTCTCTCTCTCTCTCTCTAGTAAAAAACCCAATAGTACCATTGTTTCAAAACGATGAATATTTTATTCATGATTTTCGACATTTATTTCTGTAGCTTACGTCGAAAGACTCCCGTTCAATCTGCCTAATGATGAAATTTATTCTTCTGCATATTATTTTATTGTTATATCTATTATATAGATTTGCATAACTTTATAAAAAAAATTTTTTTTTACCTATAACCCTCTTACATTTAAGTTTGAATAATTCTTAATCATTATTATCCATTTTTGTTTTGAGTGTACTTAAGAGACCTTTGGTTATTCAGAGTTTTTTCTAGGGGGTTGGTTACACATAATTACATATATACATGGCTATATATATATCCTAACCCTTGCATAGAAAATATGTAGACATATGTGTTTCATACAGTGAGATCAATGGCCTTTTTAAAGAGTGCTATGACTGTTAGGCCTATTGATTGCTGTGAGAGATCATTGAACTCTTGTAAGTGACGTGTTTTACTTCGTATGGTAACAATATCATTCATTCCATCCTAGTGGTGGTTTCCACAAATCTATTAGTTTCAGCATATTGCCAGAGGAACAATGCCTTACTTGCTAGAAAGAGTGGTTCAGCGTCAATGAGCTTGGATATCAGGATGCCAGAAAACCTCTAAATCAATCAATCAATCAGTGTGGCAGTACCACTCGAACACTGACAAGAGCAATATGGTACTCGACTCTGAGTACCTCGCTGTACAAAGTGTACTCACGAACATTTTGTAAAAAAAAAAAAAAAAAAAAAAAAAAAAAAAAAAAAAAAAAAAAGTATGTTGCCATGTGTCATTTTTCGTTGACATTGGACATATATTTGGAGACTACGTTAGTCCCCAATTCCTGTTCCTCTGGAACGGTATCACTCCAACAACAACTTTTAAGTCTCTTGGCTCCAGCATTGTCTCTCCCATGAAGTTTCCTCTGTACATCCATCCAGGTTATCCATGGTTTGCCACTCATACAAAATGCTTTAACGGAGAGAGTGCTGAAGCCTAGAGACTCGAGTTGTTGTAGGGAGTGATGCCGTTCCAGATGAACTGAAATCTTTGACCAATGTATGTAAGTATTTGATTATGTAGATATGTACATACAACAAGATGTCTGAGGCACTTATCCTGCAGTGAACTAGAAACGGCTGCATTTGTTGTTGTTTGTGTGTGTATATAATCTATATATATTATATATAATTAATCTACATATATATATATATATACATATATATATATATATATATATATATATATATATATATATATATATATATATATATATATATATATATAGTGTGTGTGTGTATGCATGCATATGTGTATACGAGTATGTATTTATATGTATGTATACAATTACATTTGTATACACACACACGCATATATATATATATATATATATATATATATATATATATATATATATATATATATATATATATATATATTTCACGTGTGACCAACCGTATAGTCACCTCCAACAGAATAATCAGACACAGTACCGCATAAACCCAAAATCACAAAGTGAATTAGACTCTTCGTAGAGAGACAAAGTCAAAATAGCCTCGAGAACATTACCGTGAAATAAAACGCCGGAGGGAAGAAATTGGCAAAAGCTAAATAATGGAAACAACGTGATAATAGACAGAAGACATTAAGAGCTAATAGCATATCTCACTCGAACAAAGGTAAAGGCCTTCGGGGGGCCTCTTTTGCCGGGGGGCAATTAACCATACTTTATAGGCCCGTATATCTCATTTCCCTTTATTTAGCCTTTTCCTTATGTCCGTGGCGAGTGGGGGAATTTCCCAATTCCGAGATATTAACCGTATGCAAGGATTTGTTACCGGGGAGACTTTGCGTGGTTACTAGGAATTAGTAATTTATTTATGTCAAAAGGAGATTATTAACTGAATTGATGAACTATTGTAAAGTAGTCAAATCTGGAACACACGCACATATATGTATATATTTACTGTATGTATGTATGTATGTTCCGTGTGTATATGTGTATAAGTATGTGTATATATATGTATATGTACAGGTATATATATATGTACAGTATATATACACACACACACACACATATATATATATATATATATATATATATATATATATATATAAATATAAATATAAATATATATAAACATATATATATATATATATATATATATATATATATATATATATATATATATAATATATATATATATATATATATATATATATATATATATATATAATATATAAATATATATATATATATATATATATATATATAATGATATATATATATATATATATATATATATATATATATATAATGATATATAAACATATAAACATATATATATATATATATATATATAATGATATATAAACATATAAACATATATATATATATATATATAATGATATATAAACATATAAACATATATATATATATATATATATATATATATATATATAATGATATATAAACATATAAACATATATATATATATATATATAATGATATATAAACATATAAACATATATATATATATATATATATATATATATATATATATATATATATATATATATAATGATATATAAACATATAAACATATATATATATATATATATATTTATATATATATATATATCATATATGAGAGAGAGAGAGAGAGAGAGAGAGAGAGAGAGAGAGAGAGAGAGACACCCCATCTCTCCTAAATAATTCACAGCGTGCCTAGAAGACTTTTTTAGAATTTACATTGGTAAATATACTGATTAATATTTATGGGGAATACCTTAACAACACAAAGATTTACCGATGACACAGTTCTGTTTAGTGGATCTTGGGAGGAATTGTAAAGGTTTATGAAGATTTTAATAGAGAAAGCAGAAATATAGGACTGAAAGTGACTGAGTAGAATTAAGATAATGTTCAATGAAAACACGGACAACAAATAAGGCAAGCCTTATTAAAGCCTGAAAACATAAGCTAGTTACAAATCAGTTATTAATAGAATAATAATGGGAATAACACTAAGAGACGGAAAAAAGCAGCATGGATACGAAAACAACTTAAAATAAAGGATATTCTAACAACATTTTAAAAAAAGTACATATGCAGGAAATACAGTATAAGGAGAATGGCAGATAATAGATGGAAATTCAGAATAACATAATGGTTACTTAGAGATTGCAAAAGAAGCAGGCGAAGGAAGCGAAGACGATGGATTGACGAGTTAAGGAAATTTGTAGATAGACTGATCAAGAGAGACCATAAAGAGACGCGAGTGGAAGGACGTTTAAGGCCTTTGTCCTGCAGCGGACTAGTTACGGCTGAATATGCGTATTAAGGATTTCATAGATAGGATAAAACAATAAGATTGAGGGTACACTCGGACACACTATTCTATCTTATTTCTCTTCTTGTTTCGTTAATTTTTTTTATATATTATACAGGAAATATTTATTTTGATGTTATTACTGTTCACAAAATATTTTATTTTTCTTGTTTCCTTTCCCCACTGGGCTATTTTCCTTGTTGGAGCCCCTGGGCTTATAGCATCCTACCTTATAACTAGGGTTGTAACTTAGCAAGTTATAATAATTTGATGAATCAACTGAGGTTCACAGAGAGATTATATTCAGCTGCATTCAGGTCCATTAAACCAAAAGGACTGCCAAGAACCAGATATTCTGATGTTCGAGAAAGGCCAAACACGGAGACCAGAGAGGTCACTTAGTTCCGTCATGCATAATTGAACTGTTGGAAATGTAAAAATGTGATTGAAAATATTGAATCTACTTACTGATGGCCACTAGCTTTTAAAGCAAAGAAAATTAAGGATTCAATTTTAAACCACAAAAATTAATCCTGTGGTGGCCGATGTGGTAACGTCCCTGACTGCTGAACGCCAGACTGGGGTTAATCCCGCTCAAACTCGATAGTTTCTTTGGTCGCTGCAACCTCGCCATCCTTGTGAGTTAAGGATGGGGTGTTAGGGGGAGCCTATAAGTCTATATGCTGAGTCATCAGCAGCCATTGCCTAGCCCTCCTTGGACCTAGCGTGGATGGAGAGGGGACTTGGACACTGATCACATGTATATATGGTCAGTCTATAGGGCATTGTCCTGCTTGATAGAATAATGTCAC
>NC_090735.1:16744945-16749945 GCF_036898095.1 Palaemon carinicauda
TAAAATTGTGGACAGGAAGCTGTTCCCACACAAACAAACACACAAATATGGGGGAAAACATCACCTCCTTCCAACTTCGTTGGTGGAGTCGATTTCAGCAGATTAGAGATTCTTGAAGAAAGTGTTCCAGAGAGCTATTCCATATGTATAAAAATATGAAATATGGTTCAAATATTGTCTATTTTGTATCAATTCTAAATAAACGTTTCAGAAACTATGAACCGCAGGAATTACTACACAATCGAAGTAGAACATTTTAAAAGGGAGTTTTTACATAACATGTTTTACTTGGAGAGGATGTTAAAGGCTGTATTGGCATTAAAAGGTTATATAGGTTAGAAAAGGAATAATAGATTGTTAGAAAAGGGAGAATTAATTCCAGGAAAACTTTATTTTTTTTTATTTTCGAAATAATGAATCAAAGAGACGTAAAACGAGATTTTTATTTTTTATTTTCATCACACCTACATTCACATTCACTGTTAAACAAACCGTTGGATATATATATATATATATATATATATATATATATATATATATATATATATATATATATATATACATATATATATATATATATGTGTGTATATATATATATATATATATATATATATATATATATATATATGTGTGTGTGTGTGTTTATATATAATGTATATATATATATATGTATATGTATATGTATATGTATATGTATATACTCTATTTGACCCTAACCAACTCTTGAATTGAATACAAATGTCGTAGAAGTGGTTCCAACCAACTATTCTCAGAATTGAGATACTTCATTAGCATTCATTATCCATCAATTTTGCATCGAAGTCCCTTCATAAGTTAAAACATTTGTATCATACAATATGACCTGCTTCTAAATATCCTAAGCTGAAATCCAATAACTAATATCCTTCCCTGACAAAAAAACGAGACCACACACGGGATTTCTAAAAACATAGATCCCTGCCATGTACAGAATACTTTTTTTTTCTTTTTTTCTTTCTGGGATTTCATGGAAATTCCGAAGTGTTTTGAATTCGCTATTAGAATATTCTGCACGCGAGCACCGCTTCAGAAGGTTTATTGCATTACGAACAACAGAAACAGCTTCGAAGCAGCGAGTACGTTGCTGCATATTCGCTGGAGTCGAATTTTCCGTAAATATTTCCCCGTTCCAGTATCGGGTAACACCATACAGGAAATGGTCGGCTGTGTGTGTAGTTTTCGTTTCATATCTACAGATATTAACCATGACTTTTGGTTCAATTGTGCGTAAGAAAAGAAAGCTTAAGTTATTTTTTCAATTCCAATATCAGGTAACGCCAAAAAGGAGTTGGTCGAGACTGTATGTAGTTTTAGTTACATAATTACCGATATTAACCATTACTTTTTGTTCAATTTTCCGTTAGGAATGGAAGTCTAAGTTATCATTTCCATTCCAATATCAGGTAACGTCATACAAGAGTTGTTCGACACTATATGTAATTTTAGTTTTGTATTTAAAGATATTAAGTAATACTTTTGGTTCAATTGTGCATAAGAAAAGAGAGGTTAAGTTACTTTCTTCAAAGGTATAGTAGTATTTACTAAGAGATAAAAACTGTTTCCTTATTGCACGAAAATACTCCGCTGTATATTTCAGCTACCTGTGGCTTTCATACATCATTTACACTATATTCTAAAATTCTTGTTAATCTTTCACCCGCTTTTTAAAGTAATTCTTTATATCATCATTGGAATTGATGATTTATTTTCTTAATGCTGATTGCTTATGTATATTTTGCTTGGTTTATATCAGACTAAATCATTCAGTGTTAATATGTGAATTGAATTAAAGATACTAACTTTGAATTTCTGTTACTCGACAGATATATATAAGAACCGAAACCACTAAATGTCTCTACTTTGTTGATACGAAGATCAATTCATGCTCAAGTACTCAAAAGATCTTAATTGATACACGAGTTTACTGTCCCTGTGAACTAAGGATGACTTTTTTATTTATTCGTTATTTTCTTTATTGCTCGTAGGCAGGAGGCCTCAGTAGCCATAGCTTCACTCACCCAGGTTTTCCGTAGGGAAAGAAAGACTGAGGCGTTGATCATTTTAATGAACATTCTCAAAGGAAGCTGTTATGTTTCCTTCGTCAGTTTCCAAGATGGTCTTGCATTTGAATTAAGAACTAGGCCTATCGTGAGTCTGTCATCTTTACGAACGTTTTCTATGCTCTATCGTGGTTATATACAGCAAACGATAAAGAGATCTCGCGATAATGTTTAATAGTTACGTTATGTTCACTCAGGCAGACTTTTCTATCATATTTCTCTTCTTTCTTTTTTTTCAGAGTTTTTTATAGTCTATAAATGGAAGATCTATTTTAATGTTATTGTTTTTTACATATATTTTCAGTCTCATTATTTCTCTTGTAGTTTATTTCCATATATCCTTTCCTCGCTGAGATATTTTCCCTGTTGGAGCCCTTGGCCTTATAGCATCCTGCTTTTCCAACTAGGGTTGTACCTTAAGTAATAATGATAATAATAATAATAGTAATAAATGTAATTTGGCTACAAATACCCTACAATAGGTCGACCTACTAACACTGGTAGAGAGAGAGAGAGAGAGAGAGAGAGAGAGAGAGAGAGAGAGAGAGAGAGAGAGAGAAAAGATTTATAGTTTTAATTTTATGAAGCCTTCGTATATACAATATATTATATCCTAACTAGTTAGATGCTGTGCTAATGAAATAATCATTTTTTAATACTTATTACACAGTTATATTAGTTACAAAAATACCTAATTACTAAGCCAATTATGAAGCCTGTTTATAGTAATGGGGAGACTGAATGTAGAAACTAGGCAATCTTGCAAAATAAGTTATAATTTTTCATTCTTTTTTCTTCTTTTTTTGTATGAAAGATATTTTACAAGAAATCGAGGCTTCTTCACACTAAGGAATGTTATACATTTCAAAAGCAAATAAAGAGGTAGCCACGTAATTAACATAAATGACTGGAAATAGTGATCCATAAATTCACCTTTAATAACATGCAAGTTTTCAAACAGAATAGCAATTCTATTTAAACCTTGTTATTGTTGTTGTTATTATTGTTATTATTATTGCTATTATTATTATCATTATAATTAATATAGTTATTATTATAATTATCATTACAATTCTTCTTCTTCTTCTGCTTCTTCTTCTTCTTCTTCTTCTTCTTCTTCTTCTTCTTCTTCTTCTTCTATCAGGAGGGTCTGCGCATGCTTTCATAGTTAGAAGATGACTGAGGAGAAAAATGCTATTTAATTATGATAATTTCAATAAAGCTTTAATCTACCTTTTAAACGAATGAATTAAAGACTCCAAAGGAAAATTGTATTGCACTAGAAAACCTTCCTTTATATGCAAACGCCTCCCTGGGATTTCATTTATGAGACTACATACACATCTCACCTAGAAACGAAATTAGATTTTTTCATTGACTGTTAATTCTCTCTCTCTCTCTCTCTCTCTCTCTCTCTCTCTCTCTCTCTCTCTCTCTCTCATAGAGGGTCTTGTAACGAGGGACAGTACAGGCCCCGGAGGACCAAAGGAAGCGTGTACGAACGTAGTCTATAAGTTTTCTTGCCTGATGTGTAAATTTCAAGTTAAATCAAAACTACATCAGACACACTACCATGACACTCAGAAGATGTAAGTGTGCCCACTGAATATACAGTATGTATATATATATATATATATATATATATATATATATATATATACTTATGCATATATATATATACATACATACATGTATATACACTATATATATATATATATATATATATATATATATATATATATATATATATATATATATATACTGTATATATCCAGTCATTAATCTTTTGTGAATAGAGCACATTTATATCATTGCAATCTTAGATGTCAAGGTAAAGAAATCTGGGAACAACATTTTAAAATAGGTATTTTCGTAACAGATAACTTTACCAGGTATTGAAGAAGAATTTCTCAGCCAGGCTGAGAAGGACAAATTATGCATAGGCTTAAGAATCCAGTGTCCTATGGTAATGTTTTCAAGCCCAATATGTCAGTCTATTTTTGGATAACTCCCACACTATTATATATATATATATATATATATATATATATATATATATCTATATATATACATATATATATGTATATATATATATATATATATATATATATATATATATATATATATATATATATATATATATATATATATAATGTGCATATATTTATATTATACATACATACATACGTGCATACATACATACATACTTTTGTATGTATGTTTTACCTTATAAAGATTTATATCTACGTCGAATATAAACAGAATTTCAAATAAGAATCTACCCAAAATCTCTTTCGGAGAAAGACAACAAAGATAACCTTTCCAAGGACTCTATTAACAATGAAAAGAAGAAGAAGAAGAAGAAGAAGACATTTCCGTCTTCTCGGACATAATGGACAACAGCTACACACATAACCACATCCAACCCCTACCGTTGTCGACAAGTGTACGATAAACGTGTGTTATATTCGGGATTTTATCGTCCGTATTTTCCCCTATATAGAGAAACAACGACGATGGTAGGGGTGGAATGGAGTAGATACGGGGCCTATAGAGGGAATAGGCCCGCCGAGAAGGATAGAGGAGCGATGGGATACAGAGAGGGAGAGACATGGAGAGGATATTAAAGAAAGGAATCGCATCAAGCCAGAGATGAGACACGCTACCAAAGCTACTTACAAATAGAGGCTGTTTCGAACCCCTCCCATCATGGGTGTCTAGATGTTTATCTGACTATTTCTTTCTGTCGAATTGTCCCTATTTCATATATGGTTGTTTACTTGTATAATAATGCAAAAAAAAAAAAAAAAAAAAAAAAAAAAAAACTATCCTTTAGATAAGATACTATCGCCAGAGAGTTATGGGGTCCTTTGACTGGTTAGACAGTACTACATTGGATCT
>NC_090735.1:16754945-16757445 GCF_036898095.1 Palaemon carinicauda
ATATATATATATATAATATAATATATATATATATATATATATATATATATATATATATATATATATATATATATATATATATACATATATATATATATATATATATATATATATATATATATATATATATATATATATATATATATATTCAGCCGTTTCTAATCTACGCCAGGAAAAGGGGGTAAAAAATCTCCTCCTGATCGTATCTGTTTATAGTCTGTCTATCTCAGTCTATGCTCGCAAATTTTCTTAGTTCATCAATCCATCGTCTCCTCTTCCGCTCCCTGATTCTTTTGCAATATCTAGGGAGTAATTCTGTTATCCTTAATGACCATATAATATACTGTATATCATTCTCATCATATTTCTGCCCATGTTCATTGCTTTTTCTTACATGCTTTTAGAATATCTTCTACCTTAGTTTGCTCTTGTATCAACATTGCTCATTTTCACCATTATATGTCATTCTCACATGTTTTGCCCATGTCCATTTCTTTTTCCTATATGCTCTTAGAATATCCTCTACCTTACTTTGCTCCAGTATCAACATTGCTCATTTTCATCATTATATATAATTCTCCTTTTATGTCCTGTCCATTTCTTTTTCTTATATGATCTTAGAATATCCTTTACCTTACTTTGCTCCTGTATCAACATTGCTCATTTTCACCATTATCTATCATTCTTGTATGTTCTGCCCATGTCCATTTCTTTTTCTTACATGTTCTTAGAATATCCTCTACCTGAGTTTGTTTACGTATCAACATTGCTCTTTTTCACCATTATAAACATAACCTCATTTTACAAACAACATAAACATAATTCACTTAAACATCACCCAAGATATCTTCCTAGATTCAAGAAAGGATATCCAGAAAAAAAGAGAATAGAATTCATAAAGTTCTTCTTTTGAAGGAAGAAGGAGGAAAGGGAGCCCCCCCACACCCCCCTCTAATTCAATTGAGCCCCGGAATGGATTCTCAATACTGTAATCAAACATTTTCCCCCAACTGGTGATTGAATTCCAAACATGAATTAGGTGGATCCCGTTCGGAGTTTCCCCGGGATTTGGATACGGATTTCAGCCTCAGTTTTAGGGGAGACTCGGGAGACTCTTTCTCCATTATCATGGCATTACTGGGGACGTTGGAGTTTCTAGATCTGATTTAAAAGTATATGTAGGGTCTATATATTTTTTTGGTCCCTGTTTATATACACTGTAGATATAGATAGATAGAGATAAATAGATAGATGGATCGATAGATGGGTAGATAGATAGATATATTGATCTACATATGTACACAAATATATTGGTATATATATTAGTATTATGAAATAAATTATCATTACTAGCCAAGCTACAACCCTAGTTGGAAAAGCAGGATGTTTTAAGCCCAGAGACTCCAACAGGGAAAATAGCACAGTGACGAAAGGAAAAAAGGAAAATAGAATATTTTAAGTGGTACAACATTAAAATAAATATCTACCATATAAACTATAAAAACTTTTAGCAAAACAAGAGGAAGAGAGATAAGATAAAAAAGTGTGCTCGAGTGTACCCTCAAGCAAGAGAACTCTAACCCAAGACAGTGGAAGACCATGGTACAGAGGCTCTGGCACTACCCAAGACTAGAGAACAATGGTTTGATTTTGGAGTGTCCTTCTCCTAGAGGAGCTGCTTACCATAGCTAAAGAGTCTGTTCTACCCTTACCAAGAGGAAAGTGACCACTGAACTATTAGTGCAGTAACCTCTTGAGTGAATTATGTTCGTAGTTCGTTAAATTTTCTTTATATTCAAACATATGCTCTTATCGAGGTCAAAGACAAGCAATTAGAGATTGAGTTATAAGTGAAATTTTTGATTTTCGATAACCGGACATGTCAACCAATTACTTTGTTAGTTGGTAATGATGACCAGAAACTACAGTAAATGGAGAAAAACCTGCCTAGTCTTCAACAGGATAGTCGTAAATGAATAATGTCAAGAGTTAGTTTCCGATGATGAATCCAAACTAAACGCATGGAATCATAATTATTATTATTATTATTATTATTATTATTATCATTATTATTATTATTATTATTATTATTATTTATTATTATTATTATTATTATTATTATTATTATTATTGTTGTTTATTACTTGCTAAGCTACAACCCTAGTTGGAAAAGCAGGATGCTATAAGTCCAAGGGCCTCAGTGAGGAAAGGAAACAAGGAAAAATAAAATATTCCAAGAACAGTAACATTAAAATAAGTATTTCCTATATAAACTATAAAAACTTTAACCAAACAAGAGGAAGAGAAATTAGATAGAACAGTGTGATAGAGTGTACCCACAAGAAAGAGAATTCTAATCCAAGAGATAGTGGAAGACCATGGTACAGAGGCTATGGCACTACCCAGGACTAGAGAACAATGGTTTGATTTTGGAGTGTCCCCCTAGAAGAGCTGCTTACCATAGCTAAAGAGTCTCTTCTACCCTTACCAAGAGGAAAGT
>NC_090735.1:16772691-16777691 GCF_036898095.1 Palaemon carinicauda
TAGATCAACTTGACATTCAATATAAAGCAGAAAATTTATTGTAGAAGTAAAATATATTTCTTATAAATTATCAAATCAAAGCTTCAATCATTTCCATTTATTATTTATTGGTATTAATTAGAATATGAAAATATACTGAAGATAAATTTACATAAGGTACTTTTCAAAAGGTACTAGATATGGGGAAAAAAAAGGTTACGCATTATAAAGTTCTCCTATAACAGCTAACAATTTAAATTGCTAAGTTCTTAATGGCAGTTTTAGCTTTACTTAAACTGAAGAAAGTATGTTGGAAATAAATTGATTTCAAGATCACACCCATTTGATAATATATTCAATGAAACTATTTCTAACCATTTAGTATAAAGAATACACAGACAAATACACATATGCACATATATAACTTTATATATTACATATGTGTATATATATATATATATATATATACAGTATATGGAGAGAGAGAGAGAGAGAGAGAGAGAGAGAGAGAGAGAGAGACAGAGAGAGAGAGAGAGAGAGAGAGAGAGAGAGAGATAAAGTGAAGGATGATATGGAGAGAACAGGTTTGGTTGAAGAGGATGCCTTTGATCGAAGGCATAGGAGAGGGCGTATCACGCAACCAACCCCTTAATGAGAGAGAGAGAGAGAGAGAGAGAGAGAGAGAGAGAGAGAGATTAATCATTATATATTCACAATGAAAAGAAAAAATGGTAAAAATATGTAATAGACTAACAGTCATTTATAAGCCTGAGATGAGTAAGTGTCAAGTAACTGTTGAGGAGGAGGAGATGGGAAGAGAGGTAAGGGAGAGGGAAAGAGAGGGAGGGGGAGGGTGAGAGGTGAGATAGAGCTGTAAAGAGATAAAATGAGGTAAGATAAAGTGATGTTGTCAGCCAGCAGATAATTGTCAGTCCTTTTAAAAAGATGGTAAGACAGTTGACAAGTTTATGACGGGAAATATGTCATACATATTTGAAGGGGTTAAATAAGGTGTATTTCACGGTAATTGGTTTTAAGTTCTGAAGAAAATAGAATCAAGGGTGAAAACATTTCCTTTTAACAAGAAAATGAAAAAGGATCAGAGCGGAGTTTAAATTAACACGAGAGAAGAATTGTATTCATGAACTAACAATTCTTATATTGAAACGTGCAATGCAGGCTGTAAATTAATACGAATTTTTGTTTTTATGAAGGAACAATTAATATATTGAAATAGTTTGTTGCACAATTCCTTTTTGTGCTGTTTCCAGAATGCTAAGATGATGCAATTGAGTTTTTGTGATTTAACATTTGCTAGAATTAAGATATGTTTCGGATTACATAAATTCACTTTTCGTTCAATCTTACATTTGACATTAAACTATGCATGAAAAGAAACATAAAAGAAACACACAAGGAGTAAAATAGAAAAAAAAATAAAATCTTGACTCATAATCTTATTATTCATATCTCAGAATAATTCTGAAATAAAAAATAAATTTGAAATACATAAAATCATCAATATTCTTTAAATGTTACATTTGACATTAAACCCACACAAGATAAACACACAAGAAATACATACTCAAGGAGTTAAATAGGAAAGCCTTCAACCATTTTCTTATTCATATCCCATAATACTTCGGAAATACAAAATAAGATAAATTTGAAATACAGAAAATCATTACTTTTCATTAAGTATATTAAACACAAACACATTAAAGTACACACTAAAGTAACAATCATTTTTTATTATTCATATTCTATAATACTTAGGAAATACAAAATAAGATAGATTTGAAATACAGAAAATCATCACTTTTCATTAAGTATATTAAACACAAACACATCAAAATAGACACTAAAGTAACACACACGCAGCATGAAATAAGAAAATCCGTCAATCATTTTATTATTCATATCCCACAATACTTCGGAAGTAGAAAGTAAGATCAATTTGAATAACACGAAATCATAACTTTTCTTTAAAGCTTTCATTAAATACAAAGATAAACACTCAGATAAAACACACACACACACACGAAACGAAATAAGAAATTCCTTCAACCATTTTCTTATTATTCATATCCCACAATACTTCGGAAATAGAAAATAAGATAAATTTGCAATACACAAAATCATCATTCTTTTTAAAATCTTTCATCAAACACACACACATAAACACACTGATACACACACAAGGAGTGGGATAGAAATCCCTTTAACCATTTTCTTATTATTCATATCCCAGAATACTTCGGAAATAGAAAATAGAAAATAAATAACTAAAAAGAAAAAAGAACTATGGGAGTTTCCCCTCCAACGCAGAATCAGCGTAACCCTAAGATGCCTTTGGGGATCATAAATCACGGAGCCGTTTGCAGGAAATTACGACCATATGGTCGGTCCATATACCTTTTAAAAGGGCGATCTATCGGCCGATCTACGGAAAAAGTTGCATATAAAGCAACGCTGATAAGGGCCACCTACAGGCTTAATGGTTGCCTTCCATTACGTTACCGTTCGGTAATAACATTGAGGAGCCGATGTAGAGGTAGTGCTAGAATCGAGAAAACGATGCTACCTAGCGGTAGTGCTAGGAGTTATTCGAGTGTAATAGTGAACTAAAGAGTCTTAAATCCGTGTTTTCGTATGTTTAGATCTGTCTTGGATACTATCGGGAAAACAAAAATTATATAGCAGTAGGCACATATGATGAACAGGCTGACATAGGTCTTTTTATAGGTTATATATGAAATATTTGTTTGATGTTATTGTTTTCAAAATATTTTATTTTAATTGTTCATTATTTCTCATATCGTTGATTTATTTCTTTATTCCCTTTCCTCGCTGAACTATTTTTCCCCGTTGGAGCCCTTGGGCTTATAGCATCTTTCTCTTCTAACTAGGGTTGTGGCTTAGCTAGTAATAATGATAATAATAATAATAATAATAATAATAATAATAATAATAATAATAATAATAATAATAATAATAATAATAATAATAATAATGTATACATATATTTGTACTCACGAGTACTTGTAAACACATACATGGTATTTCAATATTTGTTTATATCTGACACGGATATCAGAAAAACAAGAACAATATGGAAACGGGCACATATGCGCAATCATTAGTACTCACAAATACATATATTCCTTTATTCTTTTATATATATATATATATATATATATATATATTGAATCATGTATAAAAAAAAACAAAGAATAACATGGAATTGGGCACAGACATGAGCGGTCTCATGACCAATTGTAAAGATGTATTTACGCACACACGGGGAGCGTGTGCACGCGCAATCATATTTGAATCCGTTTTCCGGTTTGTCCTTATCACTTGTTTCCATTTCCTATTGACAAAATAAAGAAGAACTGTGTGCGAGTCTCTCTCTCTCTCTCTCTCTCTCTCTCTCTCTCTCTCTCCTGAGGGACGTTTCCTAATAATTTCTTGTCTACTGGGGTCTAAGCGATGTCAGGCAGGGCAGCCGATCGGGCCTACAGTCTACTCCAAAGCCAAAGCAAAATCCTTTATAAGAAGGCAACCGTGCTCTCTCTCTCTCTCTCTCTCTCTCTCTCTCTCTCTCTCTTGAGGGATGTTTCCTAATAAATTCTTGTCTACTGGGGTCTAAGCGATGTCACGCAGGGCAGCCGATCGGGCCTACGGTCTACTCCAAAGCCAAAGCAAAATCCTTTAAAAAGAAGGCAACCGTGCTCTCTCTCTCTCTCTCTCTCTCTCTCTCTCTCTCTCTCTCTCTCTCTCTCTTTGAGGGACGTTTCCTAATAATTTATTGTCTACTGGGGTCTAAGCGATGTCAGGCAGGGCAGCCGATCGGGACTGCGGTCTACTCCAAAGCCAAAGCAAAATCCTTTAAAAAGAAGGCAACCGTGCTTAACCCCATACAAATGGGAAAAAAGCATTTCACTCGAAGAAGAAAATTGCTTATATGCAAAGAAAATGATAGAAATGTTTTATAGACGTTGGTACTGATGGTGGGGTTCTGTGTAGGTATAATGAAGTAATCTCTCTTATGTTGTTTTTGATCAGCAGTTAAAGACTGAAACTTACAGATATAGTTGGTTGACAAACATTTTGGTGAGTAAATAGGTATGTGCGCACACGAGTACACTCACATATACATATTACATATATACTATATATATATATATATATATGTGTGTGTGTGTGTATGTATGTATGTATGTGATATATATGTATATATGTATACAGTATAAATATATATATATATATATATGTGTGTGTGTGTGTGTGTCTGTGTCTGTATCTGTGCATATATATATGTATATATACATACAGATATGGATATATATATATATATATATATGTATATATATATATATAGTATATATATACATATATATATATGTATATATATAGTATAAATATATAGTATGTATATATATATATATATATATATATAGTATATATATACATATATATATATGTATATATATAGTATAAATATATAGTATGTATATATGTATATATATATATATATATATATTTGTGTGTATATGTACATATATATATATATATATATACATACATACATACACACAGACACACCATATATATATATATATATATATACCGTATATATATATATATATATATACCGTATATATATATGTATATATATGCACATATATATGTAATATATATGTACACATATATAATATATATATATATATATATATATACATATATATATGCACACAGACACACACACACTATATATATATATATATATATGTATATATATGTATATATCTTTTATATATATATATATATATAGTGTGTGTGTCTGTGTTCATATATATGTATATATATATATATATATATATGTGTACATATATTACATATATATGTGTATATATATACATATATATACGGTATATATATATATATATATATACATATATATATGGTGTGTGTATGTATATATATATATATATATATAAACATATGTAAATATATAT
>NC_090735.1:16782691-16787691 GCF_036898095.1 Palaemon carinicauda
TCATCAGCAGCTATTGCCTGTCCCTCCCTGATCCCAGCATGGATGGAGAGGGGGCTTGGACGCTGATCATATGGTATATATGGTCAGTCTCTAGGGCACTGGTTCCCAACCTTTTTTCTGTCATTTCCCCCCTGCACCCACTTCAACCATCCAGATTTCCTCCTTCATGCCCCGCCCAGCCCTCATGCCCACTCGCCTGCCTCAGAAATGGGCATGACACTCCAATTCTCCCCTTCAATATCATGTCTTTGAGAACTGGTATGATCAAATCACAATTGAATGGCTAACAACAAATTGCCGCACGTACTATGAGGACATTTTCCGCTTGTTTTAGTTAGTAGGTAGTGTAATTATTTCCCCCCTGGAAGCTTCAAAGTTCCCCCCAGGGGGAAATTTCCCCCAGGTTGGGAACCACTTCTCTAGGGCATTGGCCTGCTTGATAGGGCAATGTCACTGTCCCTTACCTCTGCCATTCATGAGCGGAATATAAACCTTTAAACTGCATTTTGTAAAGTGCAAGACAGATATTCAAATTCCTTCTAATACCTTTAAACTGCATTCGGTAAAGGGCAAGACAGATATTCAAATTCCTTTTAATACCTTTAAACTGCATTCGGTAAAGGTCAAGACAGATATTCAAATTCCTTCTAATACCTTTAAACTACATTCGGTAAAGTGCAAGACAGATATTCAAATTCCTTCTAACACCTTTAAACTGCATTCGGTAAAGTGCAAGACAGATATTCAAATTCCTTCTAATACCTTTAAACTGCATTTTGTAAAGTGCAAGACAGATATTCAAATTCCTTCTAATCTAGCAATTATAAATAATAGCAATAATGAACTTTAAGACTGATGTGGAATTAGGATTATTATTCACTTGAAAAGGTTTCAACTGCAATTTTGAGATAAGTAAAAATATCACTGAATAATAATTCACTCTGGCTTTATTTTTGAAAATAAAACATTCATGATAAAGTGTAAATATTTACTATTAAATGATAGCTTTATATTATCAGTCAATATGTTGTAATAAATTTCATATCCTTTTCTATAATATATTACTATTATGTTATTTTTTCATTACATTTCTTTTGACTCATTTTCTGGGAATATCTACTAAAAATCGCATTATTTAAGCTGTTTACATTTTAGGTCTCAATTTTTTCAAGTAGTTAAACGTCTAAAAACCAGTTAAAATAGCGAAAAATATTCTGAATTACGTTAACTGAATTAAACTTATACTACAATCTTCCATTCAAGTTTGACGTCTTTGAAACTGAACAGCAAGTGATCAGTAATTGGTAAAATCAATTCAGCATTGAGCGTACAAGTACTTGAACCTTATTGAAGAAAATCATATAAACTTGAATTTACTCTTAAATAAAATTCTCAATCATTTTACGAAATCTAAGCAGCATAAGTCGAATTAAAAGTCAATCAACCTAGAAAAAAATTTAATTTCTCGAATATTCTAGAATAAAACAGTCAACAGTTGTTCAATGTTTAGGTATTATAAGTGAAATAGATCGAATATTCAAATAAATTTACGGAGGACATATTTACTAGAATACTATTAATGAATAATGATTTCTATATAATAGCGATATGAAAATATACGTTAAATGCAACGATCTCAGAAGATAAGGAAAGCTCTGTAAGGATATTCATCAAATACTTTTATCAATTAGTAAATTTGATTTTATCAAATAGTTCTTGTAAAGTTTCAGGGATATTTTCTAAATTTTAACTCCCAAATTACGTTTCGTTTCTCTCTAGTGTTTCTCCTATGCTATGCATAACATTCTTTCATTGAAGTTGGATATTCTCTCTCTCTCTCTCTCTCTCTCTCTCTCTCTCTCTCGCATCTTGCTATGCATAACATTCTTTCATTGAAGTTGGATATTCTCTCTCTCTCTCTCTCTCTCTCTCTCTCTCTCTCTCTCTCTCATGCATTTGAACAAATTATATTAAACGCATAAAATTATGCTTAAATGTAAAAATGACATAAGTCTTAAGCTTATTATAGTTGCGTGTGAGGGAGTTTGATAATTCCTATTTACAGATAACGATTGTGATTTGTCTTTAATTATTATTATTATTATTATTATTATCATTATTATTATTATTATTATCATTTACATTATTATTATTATTATTATTAACATAATTATAATTTTTATTATTATTATTATTATTATTATTATTATTATTATTATTATTATTATTATTATTATTATTATTACTACTACTACTAGAACTACTTTTCGACCCAGAGTGGACACTACTCATCCTGCGAACGAATTCTCTTTTATGTTACTATTTTGAGTCAAACATTACTAAAAAAGGGATCTAATTATAACATCGGAGATGAGATTTTGATGAGCTCTTCTGGTGGCGAAATGACTTTTTGACAATTAAAATCTCTCTCTCTCTCTCTCTCTCTCTCTCTCTCTCTCTCACTTTGTTTTTACGTATCTATTTATTCATGAAACTATGACGTTATGCGTATCTGTCAACATTCATAAATTAATATTAAAGATAGATGAGTAAATTAACTCTCACAAATATATATATATATATATATATATATTTAAACACACAAACAAACACACACACATACACACACATATATATACTGTATATATATATATATATATATATACATATATATATGTATATATATATAGATATATATATATGTATATAGATATATATATATATATATATATATAGATACATATATGTATGTATATATATGTATATACATATATGTATACATATACATACATCTATACATATATATATATATATATATATGCATATATATATATATATATATAGAGAGAGAGAGAGAGAGAGAGAGAGAGAGAGAGAGAGATATATATATGCATATATATTCTATATATATATATATATATATAGAGAGAGAGAGAGAGAGAGAGAGAGAGAGAGAGATATATATATGCATATATATTCTATATATATATATATATATATATAATTATATATATGCATACATATACTATATATATATATATATATATATACACACAAATACGCACACGTATATATATACATATATATATATCATACATACATATACCAAAGGCACTTCCCCCAATTTTGGGGGGTAGCCGACAACAACAAGAAACAAAACAAAAAGGGGACCTCTACTCTCTACGTTCCTCCAGCCTAACCAGGGACTCAGCCGAGTTCAGCTGGTACTGCTAGGGTGCCACAGCCCAACCTCCCACATTTCCACCACAGATGAAGCTTCATACTGCTGAGTCCCCTACTGCTGCTACCTCCGCGGTCATCTAAGGCACCGGAGGAAGCAGCAGGGCCTACCGGAACTGCGTCACAATCGCTCGCCATTCATTCCTATTTTTAGCACGCTCTCTTGCCTCTCTCACATCTATCCTCCTATCACCCAGAGCTTTCTTCACACCATCCATCCACCCAACCTTGGCCTTCCTCTTGTACTTCTCCCATCAACTCTTGCATTCATCACCTTCTTTAGCAGACAGCCATTTTCCATTCTCTCAACATGGCCAAACCATCTCAACACATTCATATCCACTCTAGCCGCTAACTCATTTCTTACACCCGTTCTCACCCTCACCACTTCGTTCCTAACCCTATCTACTCGAGATACACCAGCCATACTCCTCAGACACTTCATCTCAAACACATTCAATTTCTGTCTCTCCATCACTTTCATTCCCCACAACTCCGATCCATACATCACAGTTGGTACAATCACTTTCTCATATAGAACTCTCTTTACATCCATGCCCAATCCTCTATTTTTTACTACTCCCTTAACTGCCCCCAACACTTTGCAACCTTCATTCACTCTCTGACGTACATCTGCTTCCACTCCACCATTTGCTGCAACAACAGACCCCAAGTACTTAAACTGATCCACCTCCTCAAGTAACTCTCCATTCAACATGACATTCAACCTTGCACCACCTTCCCTTCTCGTACATCTCATAACCTTACTCTTACCCACATTAACTCTCAACTTCCTTCTCTCACACACCCTTCCAAATTCTGTCACTAGTCGGTCAAGCTTCTCTTCTGTGTCTGCTACCAGTACAGTATCATCCGCAAACAACAACTGATTTACCTCCCATTCATGATCATTCTCGCCTACCAGTTTTAATCCTCGTCCAAGCACTCTAGCATTCACCTCTCTCACCACTCCATCAACATACAAGTTAAACAACCACGGCGACATCACACATCCCTGTCTCAGCCCCACTCTCACCGGAAACCAATCGCTCACCTCATTTCCTATTCTAACACATGCTTTACTACCTGTGTAGAAACTTTTCACTGCTTGCAACAACCTTCCACCAACTCCATATAACCTCATCACATTCCACATTGCTTCCCTATCAACTCTATCATATGCTTTCTCCAGATCCATAAACGCAACATACACCTCCTTACCTTTTGCTAAATATTTCTCGCATATCTGCCTAACTGTAAAAATCTGATTCATACAACCCCTACCTCTTTTAAAACCACCCTGTACTTCCAAGATTGCATTCTCTGTTTTATCCTTAATCCTATTAATCAGTATTCTACCATACACTTTTCCAACTACACTCAACAAACTAATACCTCTTGAATTACAACACTCATGCACATCTCCCTTACCCTTATATAGTGGTACAATACATGCACAGACCCAATCTACTGGTACCATTGACAACACAAAACACACATTAAACAATCTCACCAACCATTCAAGTACAGTCACACCCCCTTCCTTCAACATCTCAGCTTTCACACCATCCATACCCGATGCTTTTCCTACTCTCGTTTCATCTAGTGCTCTCCTCACTTCCTCTATTGTAATCTCTCTCTCATTCTCATCTTCCATCACTGGCACCTCAACACCTGGAACCGCAATTATATCTGCCTCCCTATCATCCTCAACATTCAGCAAACTTTCAAAATATTCCGCCCACCTTTTCCTTGCCTCC
>NC_090735.1:16792691-16799792 GCF_036898095.1 Palaemon carinicauda
GACGGTAGAGGGAGCAGGAGTCTAGGAAAGCGTGAGTGAGACAGAATGAAAAATAGACGTATTATTTAAATGGCGAAGGAGTGACAGACTCTGAGGCACAGAAGTTTCTTTTATTTTGCACTTTTGGTTTTCGTCCATTTCTTTTTTTTTTTTATGGGAAATGAGAAGAGAGATTAATGGAATAATTTGTGGTTTTCAGTTGTATGTCGAATACATCATGTAAACAATAGATTGGAAAGCTAGTTCCATAGAACTTTAGGAAGCTTTAGATAAAACGCCTAATTTCAGAAGCTTTTTGAATTAAAAGGAACCGAGTTTCTTTTCCATATAAGATTATGTTTGATGTGTGATATTACTTTAATAAAACAAATTTCATGAAATATAACAAGTCAAGATTATATAGTCCAGGAATATAATGAATAAATCATGGAACTGATCCAAAATTACCGAAGGTGTAAAATAGAAAATTGAATAGATAAGCATATTAATAAAACTCGAATATATGGGGGTTTATCGCATTCATTGTTAAATACTATTAAAATCGAATTTTCTCTTTCAAAACGAATTTTTCATGTATCCTTTACATCTATTTCTTTCCATTTTACCTTCATATTCCCATACATCCAAGCCTCCACTACTTTCCAACCCTCCGATATAGTGAAAGAGGGAGAAAAGGCCAATTAATTAAGGAAGCACTCCAAAAATTTTCCCGGAGCTCAACACCAACTATGCAAAGAATGAATGAGCAGATAAAAGCCCATATCCTCTATGTTCATCGTCACTGACGGCCCAGAAACGCAGAATGAAATAACAAGACAGTCGAAAATAGTATTAACTTTTAATGACGTGGGGGAGAGACTTTAATGAAAGGCAAAGAAAGGGGACGGAAGGAAATCAATATGGCGATAGTCGTCTGCTTCTCACTCGTATGTTTTATGCTTTATATATATATATGTTGTATATATATATATATATATATGTGTGTGTATATATATATACATATATGTTTATATATATATATATATATATATATAAAGCGTTTGTTACTTAATATCATATGACATTAGGCATAGCAATAACGCTTCTGTTTTACTTCTTGTATTCTCATTCCTGTGCTACACACTCACACACACACATACACACACACACACACACACATATATATATATATATATATGTGTGTGTGTGTGTGTGTATAATACATACATATATATATACATATATATATATATATATATAATACAAAACACACACACACACACATATATATATATATATATGTATATATATACAGTATATATATACATATATATATATATACACACACACACACACACACATATATATATATATATATATACATATATAATACAAACACACACATATTTACTGTATATATTCAAGACTACCTTTATTCACCTGGTGGTATTTCTACAAACATTGTAGTCACGTAGTAGTAGACTCAAAGGGTCTTTCTTTTTCATATCATCCGACCCTTTGTCATTCATCGGACTTGTGTGCTTTTAGGTGAAATTCCATTTTGACGCCAGCAAAGAAAATTTCGCTTTCTTTGAACACAATATCTCGCAACAAGATATTTCCATGATGATATGATGAAAACCTAGATACAGTTAGAATAGAAAAAATGTTAGGGGATGATGTTGTAGTGTGAAGAGCAGTTTTTATAAAAAAAATATTTTGAATATTTTTCATTGGTTTACAGAAACACTTTTATGATTAGTATTAGAATTTGAACAGAAGTTGTCACGTATTAATGGTGAAAATAAATTTGTCTTTTTATGTATGGCATATCTTTAACAGGAAATTTTGATGCATTTGAAATTGATATGTAATGAAAAAGATTGAAAATTATTGAAAACTCCGCAATTAACTCTCTCTCTCTCTCTCTCTCTCTCTCTCTCTCTCCCCCTCTCTCTCTCAGATGGCAATCAGTGGACCGACGTTTAAATATCGAACCAAAGAGGAGGGAACACTTGGAACGTTCCTTAAAATATGCTTCTAATCACCAAAGCAGTAAGTTAAACATTTAGTTATTAGTCGACTCTTGAGGGTTAAATACATAGTTGTTAGTCGGGTCTTGTGGGTCAGAGCTGTGGGATCCAGAGATACATAAAGAGGTAAGAAAAGACTATTTATGAGTATATATCAATATAGGATTGTCTCGTCAAGGTAATGTTCATTCCAAGGTAGCAAAACCATTCAGTATATGATTGAGATGGAAGCTTCTTCATTTCTTTCTCTTTTGGATAGAGGTTTAGTGGTGGGAACAGCAAAGCTTGGATGAAGACATGAAGTAAAAAGGTCATAATGGTTACTAGACATATTTGATAAGAATAGCCAGCAGATTCTTTGATTAAACATGAAGACAGTAACTGAATTTTTATTACTATAAAATTATGTTAGATTTTAATTAAACCAGACAAAACTATGTAGCTTTATCATACTCAAAGAAACTTTAAATGCGTTCGTACATGTGAAATTATACTATCTTCAAGTGTTATATTGCAAACACAACAATAACAATTGAAATAACAATGATACTAACAATCCTCATTCTCATTTATAAATCTATTATTAGGATATTTACACAGAATTGTCACGGTAATGATATTCATAATCAAAAACAAGAATTAAAATAAAAATAACGGAAATAAAAATGAATGAATAAAAATCCTATACACCAAGACTAGCATATTTATATAATGTCATCAAGCCAAAAAAAAAAAAAAAAAAAAAAAATAAACAAGAATTAAAATAAAAATAACGAAAAAAAAAAATAAATAAAAATCCTATACTCCCGAGACTAGCATGTGATATAATTTCATCAAGCCAAAAAAAAAAAAAAAAAAAAAAAAAAAAAAATTAAAATAAAAATAACGAATAAAAATAACGAAAAAAAAAATAAATAAAAATCCTATACTCCGAGACTAGCATGTGATATAATTTCATCAAGCCAAAAAAAAAAAAAAAAAAAAAAAAAAAAAAAAAAAGAGAGAGTGAGAGAAAAAAGAGAAGAAATGCTTAACATGGAGGAATTTCAGTCTTTTACATCATAAAGATTATTTCGCTAATAGCATCAGCCAACCTCCCCTCCCCCCCATTCCTAATGATAGCCTTGCACGCGACCTCTAATTATCAGCTTAACAGCCCTGTATACCACAGCCTAACTATAGCTACCAACAGAGGCTGTTTATATTCCCCCTGGCGTAGCCGAGAAAGGGGACTGGGGAGGGGGAGGGGGGGGGGTGGCTGTCTACCCCCTTCCCTCCTATATTATCCCACTCCCCTTCAGGTAATATAGTTATATATACTGTACCTATGTAGCTCGACCCTCCGCTATAATGTCACATATAGCTGTTTTTAATTCACCTGTGATTACAGACAGACTAATGATAGTAATTGTGAATGATTAATTACCATCTGACCCATCCGTGTTTTATATATATTGTTTTACGTCTGGTATGTAAATTCTAAATACGTGCATTTTCATATCATGAAACAACTGGTGTAAATAGTTTAATATATATATATATATATATATATGTGTGTGTGTGTGTGTGTGTGTCTGTGTTTATATATTTACATATATACTATAGTATATATTATATACAGTATATATATATATATATATATATGTATGTATGTGTGTGTGTCCTTGTGTTTATATATTTATATATATACTATAGTATATATTATATACAGTATATGTATATATATATATATATATATATGTGTGTGTGTGTGTGTCTGTGTTTATATATTTACATATATACTATAGTATATATTATATACAGTATATATATATATATATATATACATATTACATAGGTGTGTCTGTGTTTATATATTATATATATATACTATAGTATATATTATATACAGTATATGTATATATATACAGTATATATATATATATATATATATGTGTGTGTGTGTGTCTGTGTTTATATATTTACATATATACTATAGTATATATTATATACAGTATATATATATATATATATATATGTGTGTGTGTCTGTGTTTATATATTTATATATATACTATAGTATATATTATATACAGTATATGTATATATATACAGTATATATATATATATATATATGTGTGTGTGTGTGTGTGCATATATATATATATATATATATATTTATATATATATATATACATATATATATATATATAAATATATTTATATATATATATATACATATATATATACACGGAAATATTAATTACAATCACTCGGCATAACTAGGAACAACATAAGGACTCTCTCTCTCTCTCTCTCTCTCTCTCTCTCTCTCTCTCTCTCTCCTGGTAATTAAAGCCTTTTTTAAAAAAACATAGATATCATCACAACTATTTCTTTATTTATTGATGAATTAAGATATGATTTATGAATCCTCATTGAAGCCTAATGAACAACATAACCAAAAAATTAGTTATAGGTCTATGAACGAAAAAAATATAAGTCAATAAAAGAACAGGCTATCAAAAGATATTTTATATATGTCCATCAACCCATCTACCTTTCTATATATTGATATATCCATATATCCACTCATCTTTCTATTTATCTATCTATCTGTTATAATAGATATAGTACGAATAGTTTTCCTTTTCATTAAATTAACACTGACTTTACATAAGAAGCTCTGAAAAATTATTATTGATCCTTGAAGACAATGAATTAAAGTTATCTGGGCATACTACACATATTTCTGCCGTTGTTTAATATTGAAATTTAAGCACGCTCGATTTCTTTTATACAGATCTATGAAAAATATATTGTCCATCCCATATACCAAGACACTTCCCCCAATTTTGGGGGGTAGCCGACACCAACAATGAAACAAAACAAAAAGGGGACCTCTACTCTCTATGTTCCTTCAGCCTAATCAGGGACTCAACCGAGTTCAGCTGGTACTGCTAGGGTGCCACAGCCCAACCTCCCCACATTTTCCACCACAGATGAAGCTTCATACTGCTGACTCCCCTACTGCTGCTACCCTCCGCGGTCATCTAAGGCACCGGAGGAAGCAGCAGGGCCTACCGGAACTGCGTCACAATTGCTCGCCATTCATTCCTATTTCTAGCACGCTCTCTTGCCTCTCTCATATATTGTAGTTCTGTGAATTCAGTAGTAAAATTTTCACTCCTCTGGTAGTTTAGATTCTCTGTTAATACCAATTATCATGGATTAGGAGGATTTTTGATATGTGATATTTTACTACTAGTGTACGCGACCTATCAAAAAATACGGCTAAATTTTTAGATAGATATGCATAGACCCGCTCACGCACCCCACCTCTCATCAGGGTATGATTACTCCCTCTCCTCTAACCAAGGGACGGGGGTGAGTTGACCGTGATCGGATATACAGTATATTATATATATATATATATTATACATATACATATATATATATATATATATGCATGTATATATATATATGTACATATATATATATATGTATATGTATATATTTGTATATATATATATATATACATACATACATATGCATATATATACATGTGTATATATATATATATATATGTATATAGATATGTGTGTGTATGTATCTGTATATATACACACACACACATATATATATATATATATATACGTGTGTGTGTATAAGTATATGCAAATATACTGTATATATGTAGATGTATATATAAATACATTTTTATGTATATATATATATATATATATATCTGAGAGAGAGAGAGAGAGAGAGAGAGAGAGAGAGAGAGAGAGAGAGAGACAAACATTTACTCTTTTGCCTATAAGGGATATTATTCAAACCAACTATATTAAATCTATCGAAAAGATCAACATTACTTTATACCTGAAAACTTATAAGTATTCTAATCATATATAAACTCACGAAATAGCATTATCTAACATTCCACATCACCACACCTGCATCGGAAAAACGAATCCCATTTAATCGACGAGGTTAATAAAGAACCTTATCCGAGAGTAATTTGCGACCGGGTGCTACATCCAATTATAGATTTCTAATGTAATTGTCAGTCATAATCAGGCTGAGAATAAAGAGAGCGATCCATTTGACTGTGATGTCAATATATCAAAACGGTGCCCTGATTGGGAGCCGGAAGATGATAATTGACAAGCTACTGACGACTAGTCTGGATAATTAACGATTGCCTGATTACCCAAAGGCAGATAGGCAATGCGCTTCCTGAGGGCGTAACAATGGTCAATTGGAAATTATCCATTTGTTATTGATGGGGAATTATTAGAATATTTGTTATTACCAAAAAGATTAAAGTTATCATTACTATTGAAATGATTGAAATTATTTTTGCTTTCAAAGTGATTATTATTATTATTATTATTATTATTATTATTATTATTATTATTATTATTATTATTGTTGTTGTTATTATGGATATAAAACTGTCAAGATTATTATTCTTATTATTATTATTATCATTATTATTATTATTATTATTATTATTATTATTATTATTATTATTATTGTTTGTTGTTGTTATTATGGATATAAAAACTGTCAAGATTATTATTCTTATTATTATTATCATTATTATTATTATTATTATTATTATTATTATTATTATTATTATTTTATTTTCATTTTTATTGTTATTATTATAATTATAATTATAATTATTATTATTATTATTATTATTATTATTATTATTATTATTATTATGGATATAAAACTGTTAAGATTAATTATTATTATTATTATTATTATTATTATTATTATTATTTTATTTTCATTTTTATTGTTATTATTATAATTATAATTATAATCATTATTATCATTATTATTATTATTATATTATTATTATTATTATTATTATTATTATTATGGATATAAAAACTGTTAAGATTATTATTATTATTATTATTATTATTATTATTATTATTATTATTATTATTATTATTATTATTATTATTATTATTTTCAAAATTGCTATTATTACTGAAATTATGAAAATCATTATTTCTTCTAAGTCTGGGAACGATAAATTGATGGATAGATAGATAGATAGTTTCACAGTCTCTCTTCGAGTAGTTTTTTAT
>NC_090735.1:16805292-16807792 GCF_036898095.1 Palaemon carinicauda
TACGGCTGCAGAATTGCAATAGATCGTGCATGGCCATAAGGGCCAGGCAATCTATAACATCAACAAAATAACAACAAGAACAACAAGGCTAAAATACAAATATTTTCTAGCTTCGAGACTTTAATGGTCTTCATGTTGATAATTTGACCAAGGAATCAATACTTTTTCTATTTAAGAAAGAAAAAATAAAGACATGCTTATTTATCAGGGTAGTATCGTTCAAACTCGCGCTTTCATGAAGATAGTTATGGTAGTAGTTATTAACTTTCCTTTATAGTTATTCATTTAAAAGATACCAGGAATAAACCATTATAACTGAGAGTGCAGACCTCCGCCCCAGCAGCTTATTTCTGGAAACCACCGTGCCTCTCTAAGAATCAATTAATTATTTCCAGCTCTTTACATAATAGTTTAAATCCCTGCAAGTTCCATTACTTTACGACTGAAATTTGACCTTTTGCTTGACCTTGACCTTGGACTTGACCTTGACCTTCTACCTTAACATGTATTATTCGGCGTGGATTTTCATACACTCATAAATGAACCAAGTTTGAAATCTCTGTGACAACGAAGTCCAAACTTATGGCTGATTACGTGAATTTAACATTTTGCTTGACTGTGACCTTGACCTTTGACCTTGACCTTCCAAAATTTAATCATTTCCAGCTTATTACATATTAGTTAATCCCTGCAAGTTTCATTATTCTACTATTAAAATTGTGGGCAGGAAGCTGTTTATAATCAAACACGTGCGCACACATAAACAAACACAGAAACAGAGGGTAAAACATAACCTCCTTCCAACTTCGTTGCGGAGGTAAAAATTCTATTTTGTCATATTATGTAAAAGGGTTAATGAGAGGTTAATTATTCTTTCTCTGAATTGCAAATAAGAATTTTCACTAATCACGAACCAGTACATTTCAGATCTCCTTAGAAACAGTATATCTTTATCAGTCCATTCTCTACCTTCATATCTTCCTAGCTGATAGCTGTGTTTCAATGAGAGGGATTTAGCTAATTCAAACTTCAAACTTTGACGAAGAACATTGAAGAATAATAAGCTATAATACGAAGGAAACGAGGAGCCTCCCATCTTTAGTTCCAATATCCTTTGCCATCTAGATCTCATTAGCATATATTTAGCGGTTTATGCTATACTCCGCTGCCCTCATCTTTTCGAGGACGTCAAATATTAGCAATTTTACTGGTATGAGGAATGTCATTTTCCGAGTTTTGACTCTCCGTTAAGTAGGAGGTTAAGACATTTTATATATATTATATAATTATAATTTATATATATATATATATATATATATATATATATATTAATTAATTATTCATCTATATGTATATATATATATATATATATATATGTGTGTATATATATATATATATATATATATATATATATATATATATAAATTAAATATAATGTATATATGTATGTGTGTGTTTATATGTATGTAAGTGTATCATACAAAGGTAGATGCATATTTTTCGAGCTTTTATGATAACTATAATTAGCTATAAACAAACTCATTGATAGGTATATAATTATTATCTTTTGGAAAGTATTACTTTCTCGTATACCAGAAAAGACAGCTAATGTGACACTGACTTTTATAATTACAGTGAAATTTATTATTCTCTCAATATCCATCCTAATTCATTAACATTAAGAGCTAAATTAGGGGAACATTCTATATACATGTTAATTAGAATTTTTATCTCTCTAATAACTTTCATCTATTTTTTTCTATAACTTTTTTTTACTCAAAATATATAAATTTATCTTACGGCATTCATCTAGTTTATTCAGTATCCCAGAAGTCCGGCCTAATATCAAAGCTTTCTCCATCATTTTAATTATCAGATATATTTCAGTTCAATTTCAATTACAGAAAGTTTTTCTCTCAAAGTTTTCCTTTCAATCTGCGCACTTTCCTTATCTCTAATCTCTCCGAATCTATTTCTAATTCGAATTTTCAATAGCCGAGGCCTTATGGCCCCCTTCTCTCTCTCTCTCTCTCTCTCTCTCTCTCTCTCTCTCTCTCTCTCTCTCTCTCTCTCTCTCTCTCTCTCTCTCTCTCTCCGAATCTATTTCTAATTCGAATTTTCAATAGCCGAGGCCTTATGGCCCCCTCTCTCTCTCTCTCTCTCTCTCTCTCTCTCTCTCTCTCTCTCTCTCTCTCTCTCTCTCTCTCTCTCTCCGAATCTATTTCTAATTCGAATTTTCAATAGCCGAGGCCTTATGGCCCCCTTCTCTCTCTCTCTCTCTCTCTCTCTCTCTCTCTCTCTCTCTCTCTCTCTCTCTCTCTCTCTCTCTCTCTCTCTCTCTTCCACCCGAATGACATTTTTGCATCGATATTTATCAAACACATAGAAAGCCCGACATGAAAAGAAACATAGAAAATGAAGTAATGGGACCTTTTTCGTAGCGAGGGAAATTCCGTTTACAGTAAATGATTACGTATATTTAAATCCCTTTTCAGTGCAG